>NC_142044.1:61257249-61488051 GCF_982192425.1 Myodes glareolus | reverse complement strand
GAGCTTCCTGCTCCATTCCAAAGATGGGTGCCAGGGGCTGGGATGAGGCCCCCAAATATAATATTGTTCTTTATGAAGAGAGTTAGGTAGCCAGCCAGGGGAAAAGTGTCTTTCAACTAGTCTTAACAGTGGGAGTGGGGATGTCTCTGACTCTTGCCTGCTCTTGGGACCCTTTCCCTGGATTGTCTCTTTCAGCCTTGATATTAGGGTGTGTGTCTAGTCTTACTGCATCTTGTTATGCTGTGTTTAGCTGACATCCTGGGAGACCTGCTCTTTCCTGAAGGGAAATGAAGGAGGAGTGGATCTGGGAGAAAGGGGATGTGGGGGAGGAATTGGGAGGAGAGATGGGAGGGAAAACTGCAGTTGGGAGGTATTATATGGGAGAAGAATTAATAAGAATGAATAAATGAATAAAAATTAAAAATAAAAATCTGCGCCAAATTAAAAAAAATCATGTGTCATTAGCACATGTGAGTCAAAACTATTATTTGAACGTAGAGTTCCTTGTAGGATTTCATATGCATGCTTTCTCATAGCCACAACTAGCAGACATACATGTGAAGCCTGATATTTCACTTATTATTATTATTATTATTTTATTTTTTGAGTTAGGGTTTCTCTGTAGCTTTGGAGCCTGTCCTGGAAGTAGCTCTTGTAGACCAGCCTGGCTTCGAACTCACAGAGTTCTGCCTGCCTCTGCCTCCCGAGTGCTGGGATTAAAGGTGTGCGCCACCACCGCCTGTCTCACTTGTTATTTTATTTAAGCATTTTTATTCCCCTTTCATTATGTAGATGTTGCATAATTTGCATAGGTTTTCACTGAAGCTGTAAGTTGAGAATGATCTGAATTCATATTATTATATTCTAATGTACTGAATAAGGAGGAAACATGTTTCTGCGATTATCTATTTCTATTCAGTAGAAGACAGTATCTTTTGGAATATCTTATTTATTTGGAAAATTAATATTTCTGAGTCCCACAATATACTGGTCATCCCTGGACGTCCAAGACACAGGACTTAGCTGCAGATTCACTATGGCCCAATATGCAGCAGTATCACGTAATCTGCCCCCAAAGAGCTACATAGTTCACTGAGATCACAGGAAGAAACTTTAGTGGAGAAAGTGAAGTATGAGCTAGAATCTGAGGGTAGCAAAGGCTTTAAAAAGCTCAAAAGGGCTGCACTTTCCACCTATGAAGGAGTGATGGGTCTCACATCAGCCCTCCTGACAGGAACAACTACAACACACATGCACAGAAGATACGAGATATCTGCTTTCAGCTGTTGCAAAGCATGCAGAAGTTCCAGTGTCCTAGAGAACTGAGCAAGCAGGCAGCGAGGCCATCACGCCAGGGTTCTGCCTGACCCCAGAACTCAGGAGTCAAACAGGAGGATCATTGAGGAGGACTCCCAAACAGACCCTGGATTAGGCACAATCCAGGCACTACCCCCAAACATCCTTTCCCACAGGGAGAGCCTTTATTAAGCAGGAAAAAAGTTAAAGTGGCTGGTTTCTGACCCAGGCAGGAAAACGGCAGCAGATGACCTTGCAGGTGTGAATTTTAAGAGGAGAAGAAAGGGAGGTCAGCATTAGAATGGTCTAGGGGGCTGTGGTAAAGGAGACAGAGGATGAGGAAGAAAGGGAAGGAAAGGGAAAGGGGGCAGGAATATACGGCAGTTTATAAAGGTACAAGGCAGAAACCAGAGTAAGATGAGGGGTTTGTTTTTAATTGGGCATGTCTCAAGGTAAAACTCAGATACAAACTGTCTTTTCCTACAGCTTCCATGAACAGGGTTTTTCAGTTAAACTAGTGTTTGTATTTGCCCATTGTTTTCTTCTGGCATGTCCTGATGATGTTTACCAAAGTTCCACACTCTTTTGATACTGTCAGTTTAGCATAGCAGGGAAGGATATAGGACAAGGCACAACCAAAAAGCCATGTACATTCTATCATTTAAAAGTTAACTCTGGGGGCTGGAGAAATGGCTCAGAGGTTAAGAGGCTGCTGCTCTTCCAGAGGTCCTGAGGTCAATTCCCAGCAACCATATGGTGGCTCACAATCCATCTGTAATGAGATGTGACGCCTTCTTCTGGCAGAACACTGTATACATAATAAATCTTTAAAAAATAAAAAAAGCTAACTCAGCTCACATCAGTTGCTGATCACGAGTGGCTTGGGGGTTATCTAAAAACTGACCCCCAGTTTTCAGAGGGATCCTCACTTTGCAGAGGGCTGCTTTAGCCTTGCAGACAGAGATATGGGTTGTAAAGCAAAGTAACCCACTGGTTTTTTTGTTTGTTTGTTTTTCGAGGCAGGTACCAGGTTGGCCTTGAAGTCACAGAGCTCTGCCTACTTCTGCCTCCTGAGTGCTGGGATTAAAGGTGTGCTCCACCACCACAAGGCATAATCTACTAATAATAGTTAATCCTTAGACTGCTGAAAAAGCTCTGACAGCCTGATCTCATTCTCCTGGGCTTACAACTTTTTATTTCTTTATTTCTACACTCCTATTTCTGGAACCATGTCTATAGTCTTATTCTTGGATTCTTCAGTATAATTTTCCTGAGTTATGAAGTAAAGTGGAAGAGAATGGGAATATTAACTGTAAGAAGCAATGATAATTTTCCTCTGGCTTTCAGGTGTTCGCTCCACATGGCAACCCCAGCTCTCAATTTGGTACCGTTTCCTTTCAAACCCCTGTGTCAGATGGCAAAGTATGGAGCAGAAGCTGGACTTGGTTCCCAGAAGTCCAGAAAAGGTGGCTTCTGGTTTTAGAAACACTAACTATTTCTGATAGAATGAGCAGGCATTTCTAGGATATCTTTGAAGAAATCCAGAAAAGTGTGTGATAAATACCTTTTCGCTCTCTGACTCAGATCGCAGCCTCTGTGTGAAGGATGCTCACTAACTCCCTCATCCCCCACTTGGAAAGGAGATTTGGGCAAGAGCCTTCCTCGCTGGCTGGCCATTCTTGTGTCTTTCCTCTTCTCCCTCTTTCAGGGTTGTAGTTGTTGTTGTTCCCCCTCCAGGAACTGAAGTCTCCCTCTGAATGGCTACAATTGTTCCCATTGTCCTCAGGTTGTCCCTCTTTTACAAACATTTCTAGGGAAATGATGGTTTCTCTTGCCCGGGGCACAGTTAGCTGTGATTCCTGGACCTTATATTGCTTTTCACTGCTTGCCAGGAATGGCAGAGATGCAATCGTCTAACAGGCAGGTGGAAGTTCCTGAAAGTGCAGAGCCCCTGTGGTCCCTAAGACTCTGGGCTACCATTTCACTACGTCAGAAATACTTACAGAGACATTTTATACAGACACCGCTATTTGGAAGATGTCACCAGGTCTAACTCTTCTGTGTCCCATTCCTGTGTGGTTCAAGGTCGTCCCCCACGCTTGCTCACATTCTCCAGGAGACTTGCTCAGTGGGACAGAATTCCCATTCTTGTCACCTGTTCTTCCAGTACTTCTGGCAGCAGGTGATGTGTTTCTGAGCATGTGCCTCTCTCCATTCAGGAGTTTCTGCTCATCTTAATTTCCCAGATCCTCCATACAAGTTTCATTCACGCCATGCTTCCTTTTTTCCTTTTCTTTCTTATCTCTCTCTCTCAGACAGGGTTCTGTTGTTTCTTTTTCTTTTTCTTTTTTTCATAGCCTTGGGTATCCCAGAAATTGCTATGTAGACCAGGCTCAAACTCAGAGATCCACCTGCCTCTGCCTCCTGAGTACTGGGATCAAATGTGTGTGCCACCACAGCCTGGCTCCATGCACGCTGTGTTATACACTGGTTACCCAGAATAGAAGAGATGGGATTAAACTGACAAGAGTTTCTTTGACCTGAAGACTTACAGGTAATAAATTGGAAGACTTTCAGTTTTTAAGTCTTAGGTGGTGTGGTTAGGAGGGAAACCTCAGGATATGTAAGAAATCAGTTTTATAGATTTTCCAATCTATAAATCCAGTCTAAGGATTAGCACAGGCATGAACTTGGGCAACTATTACCGATATCGCGAATGTTAGTGCTTGATGCCAACAAGTTACAGGAGTCACTTAGAACTAATGCCTGGGCCTTACTTGCTCAGGGCAGATGACTTCATAGCTGACTGAGGACTCAAAAATATTCTCCAGACTTGGACCACCCTTTTCTAACTGGCTGTGGCCAACACTGGGGCTATGAATAAGCTAATGTCACAAGAACAATGTTATTATGAAATTAGACTTGGATCAACGCAATGTCTTAATTAATGACAACACAGCATCTACTTTCTTATGGGAGAGGTGATTAGGGTTGGGGAGCTTGGCAATGGCTCATAGGAGAGCTAGATATTTTTATACAAACTTTTCAAATTATCTGCCTTCCTCCATAAGAAGTCGTAATATCCAAGTTGTATTTGATTTTCATGTTCTCTGTTGCTATGCTGCATCCCTTTTTCTGAGGCCCTCAGTTGTGAGCCACAATGTCAAGGGGTTCCTCCTGGATTTCCTCCATGGCTAGGTGGCCAGAAAAATGCCATCTTTGATCCTAGGATATAATAACTCCCTTTCCACAGTCTGTGTGTGTAGGGGTAAGAATGGAGGTGGCTGTGAACCCCGACTGTTTTCCAGTTGTCTCACTTGTGGTGTCTCTGAAACCCCCTTTCTTCTTAAGTAGGTCAGGGACATCCTGCTTCCTAGAACTAACTCTGGGAGAAAGGAAAGGTTTCCAAAGCTGAGTGAGAAGCAGAACCATGTGTGGACCGGTCTGGGCAGAGAACAATGCTCGGTATTGACTAGGTAGAGGAAGAGGGGGAGGAAAGCGAGGGCGACATGGTGGAAGGAAGCTGGCAGGCTCAGCATTTCCACTCTGGCATACGCACGTCCTCTTTACCATCTTCCTAGATACCAGGTGCCAGGGATCGAGAGGTTGTCTTCATAAATAAAGGCAGGTGCAGCTGAGTAGCGTCTGTCTTTCAGGATCAGGGAGCAGCCAAAATGATGCGTTTTGTTCCTTTGTTCCTAGTGTGCATCTTGCTCCCTGCCATTCAGG
Source organism: Myodes glareolus (assembly GCF_982192425.1). Classification (NCBI taxonomy): domain Eukaryota; kingdom Metazoa; phylum Chordata; class Mammalia; order Rodentia; family Cricetidae; genus Myodes; species Myodes glareolus. The sequence continues at coordinate 61,483,026 of NC_142044.1, read as the reverse complement.
CCACACAGCTTACAAAATGTGAGGTGTACCGGGCCGTGGAAGACATGGACGGCTACGAAGGCATCTCTGCGCTCGAATGTGAGCTCGTTACTCTACCTTTGGCTTCATCCGGGTCCTCGCCTCTCTCTCCTCAGCGCCACCCTCTTCCCGTCTCCTCTGCTTTCACTCAGTCATCTCCTTGTCATCTCGCTCTTCTTCCTCTGTTCCTGTTCTCTTTTATTCAGGATGTTTTCCTGTCATTCCTTTCTCCCTTTGTCTGAAGGTTCTCACTTGATCAAGATACTTTGACTTCACTCCTCTTGGAGACTGGCTGTGAAGTCTTTCTTTTCTCCCGGGAATCTGGTCCCTCAATTACGCTGCTACTGCAAATCTTTGCAAAACATCTTTCTTCTCTCTCCCTCAGGGACCTGCGTTATATTTCACAGCAGTGGTTATGACACACAAGCAAAGGTCAACAACAAGGGCGGCACAGAGTACGGACTCTTCCAGATCAGCAACAAACACTGGTGCAAGAGTAGTGAGGTCCCCGAGTCTGAGAACATCTGCGGCATTTCCTGCGACAGTGAGTAACCTCCTTCACCTACCCTGCTCTTCTGCTTTCCTTAGAGGCCATCTCCTGTTTGGTACCCAGCAAACTAAGAACTGCATGACTTGAAGTGATGATGCTTAGTAAGAAACTGGTCCCTGGTCCTGACCTCCACATGCCCAGAATTCCCCCACTCCAAAGTTCATGGAGTGGTAATCAGTTGGTGAGTCTTGAAGTCTGCATTTCCAGGGTCTTGCCGCGCCCGTGCTCCTGGTTACAAGTTACTTGTGGTTACAAGTCTCGGGCGGAGGGTGTCCAGGTTGAACGAATCCACAGAGCACGAGGATGAGGTGGAACAGCTTCTTTATTGTTCTGCTGGGGCTAGCTTTTATACCACGGCCCCAAATGAGGAGGGGGCTGCGAAGGGACTGTCACCTGACCCAAGCAGGGACTGTTACCTGACCCAAGCAGGGACTGTTACCTGATCCCAGCAGGGATCAAGCAATGATCACGTGCACTAAAACTTCCTTACCCAACTCCAGGAGCAGAGGGAAGTTATGTTTTCTTTGCAGATAAGCACCTCAAATGAGGGCAGATAAATATAACTCAGGGCTGCAATTCCCACAGGTCTGATGAAGCTGATGATTTCTGGGGAATGGAAGGAAGCCCCTACCTAGCAGAGGCATTATTAGGTTGGCCTTTTCATATTGAAAGTCACTAGGCCAAGCCTTCAGTTCAGAACCGGGACCCCTGACCCCAAGGGTTAGAGGAACTCCTCTCCGTTCTGAGCTGCACTTTTTAACTGTCTTGTTTCTTCTCGCGCTCTGCTAGACTTACTGGATGATCACCTTACCGATGACAAAATGTGTGCTAAGAAGATCCTGGCCATCAAAGGAATCGACTACTGGTAAATCGTGTCTTCTGTCTCCTAAGAGCAATGCAATCTCCTCTGCTTGTATCCCTGACCATTTAATCTTGGGTAGATTGTCCAAAACAAAGCTCAAAGGGTCCATTTTTTAAAATGCTCTTCCGTGTCATTCCTTTGTGACAACTTTCCTGGTTAGACGTTTCCTATTGGAAGGCTGATGTCCAGGTCTCCCTTCCCTGGCCGGTTCTTAGCCTTAAAGCAAGTCTTTGGAATCATTACACATCTTTTCTGGATCTGCACTTTCCTTGATTTTTATCAATTATTGTTATTATTATTTTAATGAGCCCTATTCCATTTAGAAGCCCTTGCCATGTATCTCAGAATGTCTATTTCTTGTCTGCACCTTTCACATGACCCTGAGGAAGAAGCTAAATGTAACTTTATGCTAAGACACTGCCAGTAAGAGGGGAAGAAGCGTGTGTGTGTGTGTGTGTGTGTGTGCACGCGTGAACACAAGTGTTTGGTAATTGAGTAAAGTACAATGATATTCATGTATGAAAATGTCATAATGGAACCGATTATTTGACATAGAAAGTTAATAAGGAAGTCCCAGTTATTCAACCCATTTTGTCTGTTTTCCCATGAACAGGTTGGCTCACAAGCCTCTGTGCTCTGAGAAGCTGGAACAGTGGAGCTGCAAACTGTGAGCTCCTTGTGTCCTTGTCGCTCCTGTCGTGTGTTCTGGAACACCTCTTTCCTGAGGCTGCCTCAGTCCGGCTCTTTCTGTTACCATGAGAACGACCTGTCTCTGAGCCCTGTACACCTGTCTCTGAGTCCTGTGACACCACGGGACTCTTCAGGACTTTTGTCAAAGGGTGCGTGGCTGGAGCCATGGATCGCAGACCCTTGCTTAGTGATGGTGAGGAGCTTGGTGGCATTTTCACCAAAGCAAGAGAGTCCTCCTCTGTTCTATATAAAGGACCTGACCTGTGTATCTGCCACCAGTATAATGATTAAAATAAAAGAAAGGCGAAGTGTGTACTTTTTGGCCCCTGCTAAGGTGTGTCACTAAACAGACACGTCACGGGCAACAGAGTTATGCAGGAGGTGTATTGGTGGGGGCAGGGAGAGAGTGAAAGGTCATGTCAGAGTGGGGATGCGAGAGAGACAGACAACAGACAGACAACAGACAGACAGACAGACAGAGAGCAGGGAAGAGATAAGTAGAAGAAAGGAAGCAAGAGATGGAAGAGCGGAACATGAGGCAAGAGAGCGAGCTGGGTCTGGAGGGCACTTTCATTTCATTTTTATTCTATTTATTTATTTATATATGTATGTATGTATGTATGTTTCCCGAGACAGGGTATCTCTAGAGCCTATCCTGAAACTAACTCTGTAGACCAGGCTGGCCTTGAACTCATAGGGATCCCCCTGCCCCTGCCTCCCAAGGACCAGGATTAAAGGTGTGTGCTGTCGCCCGCCCGACTCTGGGGGGCACTTTTGAAGGCTGCTCAGGTTGCACAGCTGAAGGTGGAGGGCATCTGGAGACAGGTGATGATGTAACTGCAGAGCCGCAGAGGAGGGCTGCAACAGGAAGCTAAGGCTCCTCCCTTTTGTTTATTATAAAAAGATGAGGCAATAGGGGTAGCTGGTGAGGTGGGAATGGGTGGGGCACCATGTTTTCTAAACTGCTTCCTGTTGTCTGGGGGATTGGCATCTGTTGGGGACCTGGGAGAGTCCTGAGATAGCTGGCTGTTTCACTCACTGTCCAGGCTGTAGGACTGTTTGGTGCTAGGAAATTGCAGGTCTAGTTGAAGCAACCTGTGAGATTGGACCACTTGTGGGTAGCCATTCTGAAGCTGCCCAGGATGCAGATTTTGAGGGGAACCTTTCAGGATGTTGGTAGAAAATAAAGTTAAGAAGTTTTAGGAGGAAATTTTTTCTTAGGTCCTGGTAGTTGAGGGGGGTGGGATCCCATGACCAGGGAAAGTTGTGGGGGATCCCACTCCCAGGCACAGGCCTTAGGTAGGGAAACTTAGGCTGTTGTTTGACAGCACAATGTATCAGACTTCTCTGGAGTCCATTTGATGATCTCTTCGAAGCTGGAGCTTACCAGAATCTTCTGAGTTTACACAAAGAAATGTTTTAGACACATTAGCATTCCCATTGTTTGTGATCTGCACTGAAATTCACATTGTAGAAAAGGAAGCAGACTCATGCCTCTGAATCACATGGAATCCAAAAATGATTTTGGTTAAAAGCATAAACACACGTCACTGTTTGTCATAGCCAGAACCTGGAGACAATCTAAACGACCCTTGACTGAAGTATCGATAAGGAAAATGTGGTACATTTGCACAATGGAATACTGCACAGCAGAAAAAATAACGACCTCTTGAATTTTACAGGAAAGTGGATGGAGCTAGAAAACATTGTTTTGAGTGTGGTAACCTAGACCCAGAGAGACAATTATCACATGTACTCACTCATAGGTGGTGTTTAAACATAAAACAAAGAAAGCCAGCCTACAAACCACAATCCCAGAGAACTTAGACAACAATGAGGATACTAAGAGAGACATACATAGACATAATCTACATGGGAAATAGAAAAAGACTAGTACTCCTGAGTAAATTGGGAGCATGGTGACCTTAGGGGAGGGTTAAAGGGGGTAGGATAGAAGCAGGGATGGTGTAGCACGAGGGGCAGGCTTGTTGGGGTATCTGTCCTGCCCAGCACCCCAACAAGTCGGCAAACCCCAAAGAAAATCACACACAGGACTCCATGAGATTATAAAACTGATTGGCCCATTAGCTCAATCTTCTGATTAACTAATTCTTACATCTTACGTTAACCCATAATTCTTGTCTGTGTTAGCCATGTGGCTCAGTACCTTTTCCAGCTTTCAGCTCACATGTTGTTTCTTTGGTGATCTGAGCAGGAGTGGAGGAGGGAACTTCCTGCTTCCCAGAATTTTCCTGTCCTCATTGTATCACCTATACTTCCTTCCTGGCCAATCAGCATTTATTTAAAATACGATTGACAGATTATAGACAATTCTCCTGCACCAGGATGGGAGCAGAGAAAAATATAGAGTTCAATAAAAATTAATAAAAAAATCTAATGCAAGCAAGTATACACTGAAAGTCCTAAATTAAAGCCCCCCACCCTCCAAAAAATAAGGCATGAACATTCTTTCTTCTGTCCAGAAAACTGGGTATATATAGATTAAGCTTGTTTTTAGCATAATGAAAACCGTTTTTAAGTCTATACTTAGAAAACAACCAAAGGGGCCAGGTAGTGGTGGCACATGCAACTTTAATCCAAGCACGCAGGAGGCAGAGGCAGGTGGATCTGTGTGAATTTGAGGCCAGCCTGGTCTACATAGTGAGTTCCAGGACAGGCTCCAAAGTTACACAGAAAAACTCTGTCTGGAACCTTCCCCCCAGCACACAAGAATGGTGAGGGAGGGAGAGAAGGGGGTCTACGAATATGTCCTGCATATTCTATTATTTTTTTAATGATTCATTTATGTTTTATTTTGTGTGCATTGATGTATATCTGCATGTGTGTCTGTGTCAGAAGCCTGGAACTGGAGTTACAGACAGTTGTGAGCTCCCATGTGGGTGCTGGGAATTGAACCCAGGTCCTCTGGAAGAGCAGCCAGTGCTCGTAACTGCTGAGACATCTCTCCAGCCCCTTCCTGCATAGTCTTAAGACTGAAGCTAGACTGTGCCACCAATTCTGGGCTGTGCCACCAACACAGGACTGTGCCACTGCTGCTGGGCTGTGCCAATGATGCTGGGCTGTGCCACTGATGCTAGGCTGTACCACTGATGCTGGGCTGTGCCAATCAGCGCCATAGTTCTGGCTGTGTTAGACACCATTGCATCATCACTATTAAATGCTTGAGATGGTGCTCTTAAGAGAGATGAATTGATTAGCTTCATAATATTAGAGATTCAGAGTCCAAGATTTGAAGCTCCCACTGGTGAGGCTTCTAGTGAGGATGGTGGGTGGCAGTGCACACTGCAGGACTGCATGCGATAATGGGTGCAGTGCACACTGCAGGACTGCACATGAGATCAGATGTTAGAGATGGCAGCTGGCAGTGCACACTGCAGGATTGTATGCGATAATGGATGCAGTGCACACTGCAGGACTGCATGAGATGATGTGTGCAGTGCACACTGCAGGACTGCACATGGGATCACATGTTAGATATGGGGGGTGGAGTACACAATGTAGGACTGCACTTGGGATCACATGTTAGAGATGGTAGGTTGCAATGCACACTGCAGAACTGTGCATGGGATCTGATGGTGATCCCTCAGCTGAGGAATGGGCAGGGGAGACAGGAGAGATGAGACCCTATGACCTTGTTCTAGGGTAACCTCTGTGACCTAAGGAATTCCCATGAAGCCCTACCTTTCATTTAACTGAATATCTTTATTGATTCTTGGAGAATTTCATACAATATATTTTGATCATATTCCTTCTCATTCCCCAATCTTCGCATGCTCTCCTCTATCTCCCTACCCATCTAATTTCATGTTCTCTCTCTCTCTTGTAACAAACAAAACTCAACACACACACACACACACACACACACACACACACACACACACACAAACCCATGGGGTCTGATTGGCATTGGTCAACTACTTCTGAGAAAGAGGCCAGTCCTTTTGAAATACCCAGTGACTCTCAATTGAATAAAACTGATCTTCCAACTCTCAGAACTCTCAATTGCAAATATCTTCTTGGTTATGGGTGGGATCACGTGCCCACAGCTCTGTGACAGGACTTTGTTGTGTGTCTTCCTTTAAAAGTCCATAGCACCTTCCAATATTGTTACTCTGGAGGCAGGGGAAGGTAAATATTTATACATGGGTCTTTGGAAAAATTTTAGTTATTTTTTTTTCTGTGATAAGTCACCATGACTAATGTGAATTAGAGAAGACAGCATTTAATTTGGGGTTTATGTTTATAGAAGGTTATAGGCCCTGAACATCATGGTGGGGGGCATGGCAGGAGGCAGGCAGACATGGTGCTGGAGTAGTAGCTGAGATCTCACATCCTGAGAGACATGCAGGAGGCAGACAGAGACACAGAGAGAACTAATTGGAAACTATATAGGCTTTTGAAACCTCAAAGCCTACTTCCAGTAACATACTTCCTCCAACAAGGCCACCCCTCTTAATCCTAACCAAGCAGTTCCACCAACTGGAAACCAAGTAATCAAACACACGAGCCTGAGGTCCCCATTCTCATTCAGACCATTACAGGGGATGTTCCACATTCAAACCACAGCGCTGCTCCTATGGATGTCAGGACACCATAAATGAGGTCATGATCTTCAACAGGACTCTAATAACAAATTACAAATAGAGAAATTTTAGCATGTTGGTTGGAGGAGAAAGAACAGGGAGCCAGTATGGAAACAGTCATTTATTGCTACAGAGGTTAGCATACAAACACATGCATATCTCTACCATGCCCAGCGCTTTAGAGCAGTTCTTAAAACTTTTCCCTTGGCTCAGTTTTCGCGTGGCAAGTGGAAAAATAATGCATTCAGTAAAGCAAACTGATGAGGGCATTTGAGGTCCGCATTTGTAGCTCATAGGCAAGCTCTAGCTCCTAGTCTCTTCTCTCCCCTCCTGCTTATGTATCTCTGAATTCAATAATAAATGTGGCATTCACAGAATTATGAACCGTCTTGTGAAAATAAACATCACCCTTGTGATTCAGTCAAGCCTGATTGTGTCACCTGACAGGCAAAGGCTGAAGCCAGCCCTTCCTCTCCTCCTTCTTCTTCCAAATGAAGGTGTATAGGTTAATGGACTTTGGTATATGCATATGTGGTGAAGTGATCACCCCAGTGAATTTCTGTGCTGTCACCTCACAGGGTGACATATTTATGCCCATGGGGAGATGACAGTGCTGCTTCCTTTTCTTTCCTTGCAGGTGTTCTACCGCCGAGCTACACTCGATCCCCTGGTAGAAGAGGGGAGCTCGACAAAGGCTGGCGGACCTCTGGGCTTCTGAGGAAGCAGAATAGGGGACGATGGCTCTGTCTGGGAGGCTTCTTGTGAGCAGAGTGTGCATGAGGATGGCAGCGGGCTTTTGTGCTGCTTTCTCCAACTTCTCTCTCCTCTATGTCTGGAACAAGGACCTGAACCGGAAGCAGCTCAGGTTTTTGTGGGAGGTGGGAAGGCTTGGAGGGAGAACTGTTGGGAATATTCACTGAGCTCACGGTGAGGACTCAGGCCAGTGCTCAACAACACAGAGTCCCGTTTTCTCCTCTTCCCGTTTCTCCTCTCAGATATTTCCTCTGACCACATCTTGTGAAGGCAATGCCCCTTTTCCCATGCTCTCTCCCTTTTCTTCCACCTTCATTCACAAATGCCTGTCATTTATCTACCGTAACTATTAAGAAACAGGATGTACTAGACCATGGGGATACAGAAAGAATTGATAGGAGTTCTGCACTTAGGACACTTACAATTAGGTGGTGACCATCACCCTCCCTATCTCCTAAAGCCCATAAGAGAAGGGCATCTTCAGAAGTCACCACTTCATCCACAAGTAACTATTGTGGATTTGGTGAGCCCCACTCTGGGCACTGCTTTTTTGCATGAAGACAGGACTCCAAGACCACGTAATTTGTCTCTGTTTTACTTATTGTGGAGATTTAGATCTTTCAAAGGATCCCTTGGAATGGAAACAGGTGAGTGGGTGTTGCGTCTTGTGCAGCCAAGATGCTACTGTCCTGGTATGTGGCACTATCGTCACCAGTGGTCTGAGTATGTCAGACATAATAAAGAACAGACATAATAAAGGACAGGGAAGGAGAAAACCAAGAGCTGTAGAAATGGCTAGTGGAGCTCTGAAGGTTTTCTAATGCACTAAGTGGGTCTCTTGGATGAGACGGGAATTACCTGCTTTGTTCTGGAAGTTTCCTAATATCCTTGACTAGGGACAGGGCAATGGGGGAAGAGAACTTCCTCTGTTGTGGCAATGTAGAGATGGGTGGGTGGTATGATGGCTTCTTGCAGCATCTTCCTTCTATAGCTCCCCTCCCTTTCCCCAATGGAGTGGGAGTACCTGGGCTACAAGGTCAGCCTGAACCTCCTGGTCAGCATCCTCCTCAGAGATGCCTTCACGTCTTTGTTTCTCAGGCTGTAGATGAGGGGGTTTAGCAGCGGGGTCACCACACTGTACTGCAAAGACAGCACTAACTCCAGGGTTGAGCCGGATGCTGGAGTCATGTACCTTGGGAGGGATTACACAAAGGTGCAAAGTGAACTCAGGATGAGGATGGCAATACTGTTGGCAGCCATGGGCCATCCACTCTTGCCAAGTGCACAAGGCACCTCAGGGTCAAGTGGACTGTTGCCATGGTGGCTTCTAGAAATGACTGATCATTGGGGAATCAATCATTTCTGTCTCCAATGCTTCCAAGCATGAGCGAACTCACAGAGAGGAACTCTCCCATGAAAAGGAGTTCTGTGTATTAAGGGGTTGTGTTTAGGACAGGTCTAATGCTTTTCCATAGCATTTCCCTCTCTTCAGAGCATCTTGGTTAATAGTCATGATAGTATCATTACCCCTTCTCTATACTCACAATTCAGACACAATAAGTTCTCATTTAGAGATGATTATTTTTTGCAAAACCATGTGCCTAGTTCATAATACTGCCATTGCTTCCCACATGTATGGCTCTGAGGACTACTCCCATAAGTATATCAAATTATTAATAATAATTATTACTAAGTATTATATGTGTATGAATGTTTGCATGCATGCATGTATGTGTACCATATAAATGTATGGTACTTATGGAGGCCGGAAGAGGGTTCCTGGTCCCCTGGAACTGGAATTATGGATGGTTGTAAGCCTCCATGCTGTGCTGAGAACTGAACCTGGGTCCTTTGCAAGAGCTGCACGTATTCCTCACCACTGAGCAGTCCCTCCAGATCCAACACAGTATTTTTGTTTTGCTTTGTTTTTGTTTTTGAGACCGGGTTTCTCTGTGTACCTTCGGAGCCAGTCCTGTAACTTGCTCTGTAGACCAGGTTGGCCTTCAACTCAAAGATATCCACCTGCCTCTGTCTCCTGAGAGCTGAGAATAAAGGTGTGTGCCACCACCAGTCGGCACTACACATTATTTTGTTGGAACAATTTAATAAGCAACATTTTTCTTTGGCTGGCCAAAATTGGTGAGTAAAGTGAGAGATAGAAATGGGTTCAGCAGCACATATTGCTTTAAAATATTATGATTAAATTATTGGGCATATCTTAAGTATCCGCGGGGTTATTTCCCACAGAAACATTATTACTTTATAAATGGCATTATGTTCACTGGTACAAATGCAACATATCCAGAATGTTCCTTATGGACTCTGCTTGATTTGATTTAAGGAGTTATTTAGGTGCTGGGGAGATGGCTCAGTGTCTAACAATGTCGCCGATTTAATAGAGGACTGTAGGTTAGTTCACAGCATGCATGCCAAACAGCTTGTGACCACATGTACCTCTAGCTCCAGAGGATCCAGCACCCTTTTGTGGTCTCTACAGCACCTGTACACAAACACACCACACCACACACGTGCACACGCACACACACACATACGTGCACACATATACATGCGCGCAAACACACACATGTAAATGGAGACTGCACTTTCGTTTCCTTGCAACCCAGACCTGAATAATCACACAAAACTATATTAATTACAACACTGTTTGCCCATAACACAGGCATATTCCTAGCTAGTTCTTATATCTTAAATAAAATTAACCCATTTCTATTAATCTGTATATTGCCACGAGGCTCTGACTGACAGGTATGGTTCTGGCATCTTTCTTCTTTGGTATCTACACGCTGTCTGCCTGACACCATCTTCTTTCTCCCTGCATTCAGAAGAGCTTTCCTGTCTAGCTATATTCTGCCCCACCATAGGCCAAAGTAGCTTCTTTATTAGCCACTGGTGATGAAACATGTTCACATCATTTAGTGGGGAATCCCATCTCTCTCTCTCTCTCTCTCTCTCTCTCTCTCTCTCTCTCACACACACACACACACACACACACACAGACACAATCTTTAAAGAAAAGGTATTCATCTAACTAACTTTAATTATCTACTTTCCTACTATTTCTGTGAAATAAGCAGGGTAAATCTTATTTTCCTCTATGGTACATAAGACAACTGAGATAAAGGGAGGTCCATTTACCCCCAGCCACAGGTGAGCCTTTCAAAAACCAAGCAGCTAGTCCACAGCAGACTGGACTGAGGAATTTCAAGATGCTATTTAGGAACGGTTCTTTCCTGTCACATTTCATGCTCTGTTCTGTGGACCAAGGGGAGGGAGTACAAATACACGGCCTCTATGATCAGGAGCTACTCTGTGACACACCTGGACACTCCCGACCCATAGAAGATGGTGACCACAAGGAAATGCGAAGAACACGAAGAGAAGATCTTGCTCCGACCCTTGGCTGAGTTGATGCCCAGGGCTGTCGTGATGATACGGCTATAGGATCCCAGCAGTAGGACAAGAGTACCAAGACCTAAGATCACCATGGTTGTCAGGATGGAGGCGACAGTAGTGTGGGGGTCAGCGCAGACCAACAAGAGAACTGGGGGAACCTCACAGGCAAAGCTGCAGATGAGGTTTGGGCCACAGAAGTGCTCTTGAGAGAGCAGGAAGGTGTTAACCAGGCTAGCACTGATTCCTATGGCCCAGGATATGAGCACCAGCCCAGAGCACACTCTTTCATTCATAGTGATCACATACATCAGTGGGTGACACACAGCCTGGAAGCGGTCGTAGGCCATCGCAGAAAGGAGGCAGGCTTCAGTGGCCCCAGAAAATATGACCAGTGCGATCTGAGTAAAACACCCAAGGAAGGAGATAGTCTTCCACTCAGAAATAAGGTTCCTCAGCAACTTAGGCACAATGACTGAGGAGTAGAAAGCATCTATAAAGGCGAGGTGTCTCAGGAAGAAGTACATGGGGGTATGAAGGTGGGGATCACAGCCCATCACCAGCAGCATCAGCAGGTTCCCCATTAGGGTCAAGAGGTAAATCACCAAGAACAGTGCAAAGAGCAGCCCCTGAGTCTGAGGGTTGCTGGTCAGTCCCAGAAGCACAAATTCAGTGACATTTCTAACTTCCATGAGCATTCAGCCTCCCATCTCAGGGACGAGAACCGAAAAGATTGTCCAGCACTGCTGTGCAGCTCCGGAATGATTGACTCAGGAGGGATTACGTGGCAGTGACATTTCTGCTGTGTCAGATCATCAGCACCTCCTAGCTCAGGGCAGTGACCTCCTAGGCAGAGTGGAGCTGTGTGGGAAGCATGTGGAGGATGAGAACTAGAAAAGGAGGGAAGGAGAAACGGAATTAGAAAAGGAGAAAGAAGGGAAAGAAGCCAAGGACAGAGCTCAGGACTCTGAGAGTTCTTATTCTACTTCCAAAGGGCATCAAACTCAACCTCTAGAACTCATTGCCTGGCACAGTGGATCAGCAGTAAATATTTTGGCTGACCATCTGCACGACAAACTATAATGAGGTCTGAATAATTGAGAGAAGTATTATGACATCCCATGATGGTGCCAGTGGCACAAGGCTGATGGTCTCAATTCTGTTCCTGGAACTCACAGAGTGGAAGGATGGAAGGAGACCACTGACTCTTGCAGCTGCACTTTGAATCCACAGACATTCCGTGTGGACACACATTCTCATCCCCAATAGATGTAAGACAATCTAAACAACCAAATGGTTTCCAAGATCCATTTCATTTTAGTCATTCTAAGAATGATGAAGCGAAGTGATTTGATTTTTGGGGGGTTGTATTTGCTTCTGAATAGAAAGTCCTTGTCCCTTTGTATGCTAGTAGCCCAAGCAGAAGTGGCACAATGTTTCACGGACACTAGTCAGGGGAAGCCCCCCAAATGGGCGTGAGGACAATGCCCTCTGTTTTCACTGCATTCTCCAGATTTAGCAGAAGAGTCCACAGGGACCCGAGAATCTTTGATCTGAATGTGGATAAAGCCACATCAAACTTTCAGCACCCAATTTCTGAACATTACAGATATCTTGTCCCCAAAAGGAGGAGGGATATAGGATAGTTGGTAGAATGGACAGTTACAGGGTTTAGTTTTATACCAGAAGGAGGTAAGGGGTTGCTTCTCTTCTCAAAGGATAGGTAGAAGGTTCACAAATGAAGATCTGATCTCTTTTCATGATTGTCATGGTCATGGGTTCCCAGCATTGGCAGTTTTGGGAGAAGTTGAATTTAAATAAGAGTTATCCTTACCTGGATTCCAAAGCAGAAACCAGATGTACTTGCTTAGTGGAGAATGCCCAGAGAACATCCTCTCCGACACTGAACAAAAGTCATGGTTGGGCTTAGTTTCTGCGGTCTTCCCTTGAGTTAGTCCTAGGGGATAGAATCGAGGGACTTTTGGGCACCGAGCTCTTTAAATTTTGGTTATGAGCCTTAGTTGGTTATCAGCCTCTAATGGCTGAATGGTCTCTCTAGTCCACAAGAGACTTCTGAATAAGGATTCATCTCCATAGTCTTTATGTCCAAGGGGAAGTGTAGTTATCCAAAATTCTGCTTTACAAATAACAATGGCCATTGGGACTCTGTGTCATCTTTAGCCCTGAGAGAAGGAAGGGGGTCCCTGGGGACCTTCAGCAGGTCTTCTGCTGCTCTTAGTGGGGCCTCTGGGCAGATTCTTTTTTGTGGTACTCTTGTTTTAGTGGGTTACATGATACAAGAGGGCCCTGAGGTGGCCAATAATCCATTTTTAGTTCTATTATTATTTAAAAATATCTCTAATATTTCAGTAGATTATAGGCATATTCATCATACACATGCACAAAATTCTGAGAAACAAACACACAACCCCTTTCCCGCGGCCTTTGCCCAACTCAGCATAGTATTTGCTATGGCTCCTCTCCTAGGCTCCTTCTCCAGAAATGCATCCCCATTAACTAGAATGTCACATGTTGTTCAGATACCTCCACTAATTAATAAAGTGTTCAGCTGGAAAAAGAACTGTGAAAAATTCTGTACAGTATATTCAACTTAAACATTCCTCTCACTGAACACATATGTTACTTAACTTACTCTAGTATAAAGGTTACAAAAACCCAATTGTGGTCTCGTATTTTTGAATCATTGTTGTTACACATATACACACACATACACACAATACACACAGGTGCACAAACACACACATTTATAAATATGACCAGGGGAGTTTATTTATGTTATATATGTATAGAATGCTGATTGCTTAGGAAGGGGACGAATGGGAGGGTTTGAAAGGAGCTAATGATGTAAAAACAGCTCTCCAGGAAGGGTAAATGGTGTGAACACAGCACTCAAGGAGGGGAAATGGTGTGAATACAGCACTCTAGGAGGGGCAATTGGTGTGAATACAGCACTCCAGAAGGGGGAGAGGTGTGAATACAGCACTCCAGGAGGGGGGACTGTTGTGATTACAGCATTCTAGGAGAGGGAAATGGTGTAAATACAACACTCTAGAAAGGTGAACTGGTGTGAATACAGCACTCTAAGAGGGGGTAATTGTGTGATTACAGCACTCTAGGAGGGGGAAATGGTATAAACACAGTATTCTAGAAATGGGAATTGGTGTGAATTCAGCACTCTAGGAGGGGGACATGGTGTGAATACAGTACTCTAGGAGGGGAAATGGTGTAAACACAGCCTCCTAGAATTGAGAATTGGTATGAATACAGCACTCTAGGAGGGGAAAAGTGTGAATATAGCACTCTAGGAGGGGAAATAGTATAAATAAAGCACTCTAGAGAGGGGAATTGGTATGAATACTGCACTCTAGGAGGGGAAATGGTATGAATACAGCATTCCTGGAGGGAAAATGATATAAATACAGCATTCCAAGAGGGAAAATGGTGTGAATACAGCTCTCCTGGAGGGGAAATGATGTGTGTACAATACTCCAGGAAGGGAAATATGTAAATACAGCACTCCAGGAGCGGAACTGGTGTGAATATAGCACTCCAGAAGGGGAAATGTTGTAAATGCAGTACTCCAGGTGGGGAAATGGTGTGAATACAGTACTCTAGGAGGGGAAAATGGTTTGAATATAGCTCTCCAGCAGGGGGAAATTGTGTGAAGAAAGAACTCCAGGAGAGGGAAATGGTGTGAACGCAGCATTTAAGGAGTGGCAAATGGTGTGAACGCAGAACTCCAGGAGGGGGAAATGGTATAAATGCAGCATTCCATGAGGGGGAAATGGTGTGAACATGAAAGACTCCCCCTGGGCACCTTCCCTCGGGAGAGACCCCCATGCCCAAAGATCAGTCGAAAGCACGCAGCCGGATGCAAGCAGCAAGAGGTTTATTGGGAATACACGGGTACCCGGGCGACCAAGTCTCTTGAAGGACTTGTGCGCCCCCCCGGTTGGGGGTGAGAGGTTTTTATAGGAGAGCAGAAGCGCGGGTACAGAAGCAAAAAAACGTGGTTACGGGGATTCATTTCATTGGTCAGTTCAAATAAGGCTAAGCTGAGTGGCACATTCTTGACCTTTTACCTAAATACCAAGGAGGGGGTTGTCCAGACCCACCTGGATACCAAGGAGGGGGCTGTGCTACCTGTTTTTCTTATCTCTTCCTGCCTTCCTAGCTGGTCCTGATTCACATCCTGTCACAGGACAAAAGGCTCCCTTCCCCTCCCTTACAGCAAGGGGCCTGAATTGTCTATTTCTAAGGCCCTGCATTTCAGCATAAAGGGTGGTATATATAATTTTTTCCTTTACAAACACAGCAATCCAGGAGGGGGAAATATGTGAATACAGCACTCCGGGAAGGGAAATGGTGTGAATACAGCACATTAGGAGGGAAATGGTGTGAATGCAGCATTCCCATAAGTTGTCTTCTAATCTCCACCTCTGCAACATGGCACGCAAACTCACAGCATACATACAAAATAAATCAACAAAAATGCAATAATATATTTTAAAAACAAAAAATGGCTCCAGGTGGTGGTGGTGCATACCTTTAATCACAGCATTTGGGAGACATTGTCAGGTGAAGCTCCAAATTTGCGACCAGCCTGGTTGACAGAATGAGTTCCAGAATATCTAGGGTGACACAGAGGAACTCTGTCTTCAAAAACCAAAAAATAAACCACAGAAGGACACAAAATGAGGTGATTGGGGTTGGGGAACTTGGCAATGGTTCGTAGGATAGCTAGGTATTTCATAGAAACTTTTCAAATTATCTGCCTTCCTCCATAAGAAGTCGTAGGATCCAAGTTGTATTTGATTTTCATGTTCTCTGTCGCTTTGCTGCATCCCTTTTTCTGAGGCCCTCAGCTGTGAGCCACAATGTCAAGGATTCTTCCTGGCCGTTCCTCCATGACAAGGTGGCCAGAAAAATGCCATCTTTGATGCTAGGATGTGATCACTTCATTTCCCCTGTCTGTATGTGTAGGGGTAAGATGGAGGTGGCTGTGAACCCCGACAGTTTTCTCAGTGTGTTGTCTCACTTGTGGTGTCTCTGAAACCCCCTTTCTTCTTAAGTAGGTCAGGGACGTCCTGCTTCCTAGAACTAACCCTGGAAGAAAGGAAAGGTTTCCAAAGCTGAGTGAGAAGCAGGACCAAGTGTGGAACGGTCTGGGCAGAGAACAATGCTAGGTATTGACTAGATAGAGGAAGAGGGGTGTAGGCCCTTACTCCCTAGGGTGCATGTCGAGGACTGTTTTGGTCAGCCAGCTAAGCCTCCTGCTAGTTTCTGTTCTCTCTACCATAGCCTGGTGATTTAGCTGTAGGGCTTTGCTTCATCTTTGGTATGGTAATTTCCCACCAGCCTGGGAGAAGTTCCTACATGGCACCAGTTTCCCACCACCTGGGAAGGAGTTCCCATGACGCCAGGATCCCCCCTGCCTGGAAAGGAATTCCTTCTGGCTCCAGGTTCCTCCCACCTGGGAAGGAAGTCCTTTCCTGGGGCCCTAGTATATTAGTTTGGCAAAAAGCTGAATAAAGTGGCATTCACCTGTTTTCCTGACAAATGACCCTGGTCTCTTGTGTCTTTGTTCAATCTCCAGGCCTTTACCCAAACTCACGTAAGGTAAGGAGTGCGCGACCCGCACTGAGAGGGTAACACAGAATCGGGTGTTACAAAAGGGGAGGAAAGTGAGGGTGACATGGTGGAAGGAAGCTGGCAGGCTCGGCATTTCCACTCTGGCATACGCACGTCCTCTTTACCATCTTCCTAGATACCAGGTGCCAGGGGTCGAGAGGGTGTCTTCATAAATAAAAGCAGGTGCAGCTGAGTAGCGTCTGCCTTTCAGAATCCGGGAGCAGCCAAAATGATGCGTTTTGTTCCTTTAGTCCTAGTGTGCATCTTGTTCCCTGCCATTCGGGTCACACAGCTTACAAAATGTGAGGTGTACCGGGCCGGGCTGTGGAAGACATGGACGACAACGAAGGCATCTCTGCGCTCGAATGTGAACTCATAACTCTACCTTTGGCTTCATCCGGGTCCTCGCCTCTTTCTCCTCAGCGCCACCCGCTTCCTGTCTCCTCTGCTTTCACTCAGTCATCTCCTTGTCTTCTCGCTTTTCTTCCTCTGTTCCTGTTCTCTTTTATTCAGGATGTTTTCCTGTCATTCCTTTCTCCCTTTGTCTGAAGGTTCTCACTTGATCAAGATACTTTGTGTTTCACTCCTCTTGGAGACTGGCTGTGAAGTCTTTCTTTTCTCCCGGGAATCTGGTCCCTCAATTACGCTGCTACTGCAAATCTTTGCAAAACATCTTTCTTCTCTCTCCCTCAGGGACCTGCGTTATATTTCACAGTAGTGGCTATGACACACAAGCAAAGGTCAACAACAAGGGCGGCACAGAGTACGGACTCTTCCAGATCAGCAACAAACACTGGTGCAAGAGTAGCGAGGTCCCCGAGTCTGAGAACATCTGCGGCATTTCCTGCGACAGTGAGTAACCTCCTTCACCTACCCTGCTCTTCTGCTTTCCTTAGAGGCCATCTCCTGTTTGGTACCCAGCACATCTCCGAAGAACTGCATGACTTGAAGTGATGATGCTTAGTAAGAAACTGGTCTCTGGTCCTGATCTCCACATGCCCAGAATCCCCCCACCCCAAAGTTCATGGAGTGGTAATCAGTTGGTGAGTCTTGAAGTCTGCATTTCCAGGGTCTGATAAAGCTGGTGATTTCAGAGGCATCCTGGGGAATGGAAGGAAGCCCCTAACTAGCGGGGTATTACTAGATTGGCCTTTTCATATTGAAAGTCACTAGGCCAAGCCTTCAGCTCAGAACCGGGACCCCTGACCCCAAGGGTTAGAGGAACTCCTCTCCGTTCTGAGCTGCACTTTTTAGCTGTCTTGTTTCTTCCTGCGCTCTGCTAGACTTACTGGATGATCACCTTACCGATGACAAAATGTGTGCTAAGAAGATCTTGGCCATTAAAGGGATCGACTACTGGTAAATCGTGTCTTCTGTCTCCTGAGAGCAATGCACTCTCCTCTGCTTGAATCCCCTGACCATTTAATCTTGGTTAGATTCCACAAAACAAAGCTCAAAGGGTCCATTTTTTAAAATGCTCTTCTGTGTCATTCCATTTTGACAACTTTCCTGGTTAGACGTTCCCTATTGGAAGGCTGATGTCCAGGTCTCCCTTCCCTGGCCGGTTCTTAGCCTTAAAGCAAGTCTTTGGAATCATTACACATCTTTTCTGGATCTGCACTTTCCTTGATTTTTCTCAACTATTGTTATTATTATTTTAATGATCCCTATTCCATTTAGAAGCCCTTGCCATGTATCTCAGAATGTCTATTTCTTGTCTGCGCCTTTCACATGACCCTGAGGAAGAAGCCAAATGTAACTTTATGCTAAGACACTGCCAGTAAGAGGGGAAGAAGCGTGTGTGTGTGTGTGTGTGTGTGTGTGTGTGTGTGTGCGCACAAGTGTTTGGTAATTGAGCAAAGTACAATGATATTCATGTATGAAAATAATGGAACCGATTATTTGACATAGAAAGTTAATAAGGAAGTCCCAGTTATTCAACCCATTTTGTCTGTTTTCCCATGAACAGGTTGGCTCACAAGCCTCTGTGCTCTGAGAAGCTGGAACAATGGAGCTGCAAGCTGTGAGCTCCTTGTGTCCTTGTCGCTCCCGTCGTGTGTTCTGGAACACCTCTTCCCTGAGGCTGCCTCAGTCCGGCTCTTTCTGTTACCATGAGAACGACCTGTCTCTGAGCCCTGTACTCTGCAGTGACACCACGGGACTCTTCGGGACTTTTGTCAAAGGGTGCGTGGCTGGAGCCATGGACCGCAGACCCTTGCTTAGTGATGGTGAGGAGCTTGGTGGCATTTTCACCAAAGCAAGAGAGTCCTCCTCTGTTCTACATAAAGGGCCTGACCTGTGTGTCTGCCACCAGTATAATGATTAAAATAAAAGAAAGGCGAAGTGTGTACTTTTTGGCCCCTGCTAAGGTGTGTGGCTAAACAGACACGTCACGGGCAACAGAATTAGTGCAGGAGGTGTATTGGTGGGGGCAGGGAGAGAGTGAAAGGTCATGTCAGAGTGGGGATGCGAGAGAGACAGACGACACACAGGCAGACAGACAGACAGAGAGCAGGGAAGAGATAAGCAGAAGAAGGGAAGCAAGAGATGGAAGAGCGGAGCACGAGGCAGGAGAGCGAGCTGGGTCTGGAAGGCACTTTCATTTCATTTTTCCCTTATTAATTAATTAATTAATTTGTTTATTTATTTATGTTTTCCGAGACAGGGTATCTCTAGAGCCTATCCTGAAACTAGCTCTGTAGACCAGGCTGGCCTTGAACTCATAGAGATCCCCCTGGCCCTGCCTCCCAAGGACCAGGATTAAAGGTGTGTGCTGTCACCTGCCCGACTCTGGTGGGCACTTTTAAAGACTGCTCAGGTTGCACAGCTGAAGGTGGAGGGCATCTGGCAACAGGTGATGGTGTAACTGCAGAGCTGCAGAGGCGGGCTGCAGCAGAAAGCTAAGGCTCCTCCCTTTTGGTTATTATAAAATGATGAGGAAATAGGGGTAGCTGGTAAGGTGGGAATGGGTGGGGCACCATGTTTTGTAGACTGCTTTGTGGTCTGGGGGCTTGGCATCTATGGAGGACTTGGGAGAGTCCCGGGATAGCTGGCTGTTTCACTCACTGTCCAGGCTGTGGGACTGTTTGGTGCTAGGAAATTGCAGGTGTAGTTGAAGCAACCTGTGAGACTGGACCACTTGTGGGTAGCCATTCTGAAGCTGCCCAGGATGCAGAGTTTGAGGGGAACCTTTCAGGATGTTGGCAGAAAATAAAGTTAAGAAGTTTTAGGAGGAAATTTTTTCTTAGGTCCTGGTAGTTGAGGGGGATGAGGTCCCATGACCAGGGAAAGTTGTGGGAGATCCCACTCCCAGGAATAGGCCTTGATTGACAGCAATTCTCTGGAGTCCATTTGATGACCTCTTCGAAGCTGGAGCTTACCAGAATCTTCTGAGTTTACACAAAGAAATGTTTTAGACACATTAGCATTCCCATTGTTTGTAATCTGCACTGAAATCCACATTGTAGGAAAGGAAGTAGACTCACGCCTCTGAATCACAGGGGATCCAAAAATGATTCTGGTTAAAAGCATAAACACACGTCACTGTTTGTCATAGCCAGAACCTGGAAACAATGTAAATGGCCCTCGACTGAAGTATTGATAAGGAAAATATGGTACATTTACACAATGGAGTACTGCACAGCAGAAAAAATAACGACCTCTTGAATTTTACAGGAAAGTGGATGGAGCTAAAAAAACATTGTTTTGAGTGTGGTAACCCAGACCCAGAGAGACAATTATCACATGTACTCACTCATAGGTGGTGTTTAAACATAAAACAAAGAAAGCCAGCCTACAAACCACAATCCCAGAGAACTTAGACAACAATGAGGATACTAAGAGAGACATACATAGATCTAATCTACATGGGAAATAGAAAAAGACTAGAACTCCTGAGTAAATTGGGAGCATGGTGACCTTAGGGGAGGGTTAAAGGGGGTAGGATAGAGGCACATGGGATCAGATGTAAGAGATTTCAGGTGGCAGTGCACACTGCAGGACTGCATGAGATGATGGGTGCAATCAACACTGCAGGGCTTGAACATGGGATCTGATGGTGATCCCTCAGCTGAGGAATGGGCAGGGGAGACAGGAGAGATGAGACCCTATGACCTTGTTCTAGGGTAACCTCTGTGACCTAAGGAATTCCCATGAAGCCCTACCTTTCATTTACCTGAATATCTTTATTGATTCTTGGAGAATTTCATACAATATATTTTGATCATATTCCTTCTCATTCCCCAATCCTCGCATGCTCTCCTCCAACTCCCTACCCATCTAACTTCATGTTCTTTCTCTCTCTTGTAACAAACAAAACTCAACACACACACACACACACACACACACACACACACACACACACACAAAACAAAAACCCATAGGGTCTGATTGGCATTGGCCAACTACTTCTGAGAAAGAGGCCAGTCCTTTTGAAATACCCAGTGACTCTCAATTGAATAAAACTGATTTTCCATCTCTCAGAAGCTCTCAATTGCAAATATCTTCTTGGTTATGGGTGGGATCACGTACCCATTGCTCTGTGACAGGACTTTGTTTTTCTTGTCCCTTTAAAAGTCCATAGCACTTTCCAATATTGTTACTCTGGAGGCAGGGGAGGGTCAATATTTATACATGGATCTCTTTGGAGAAAATTTTAGTAATTTTTCCTTTCTGTGATAAGACACCATGACTAATGCGAATTAGAGAAGACAGCATTTAATTTGGGGTTCATGTTTATAGAGGGTTAGAGGCCATGAACATCATGGTGTGGGGCATGGCAGGAGGCAGGCAGACATGGTGCTGGAGTAGTAGCTGAGATCTCACATCCTGAGAGACATGCAGGAGGCAGACAGAGACACAGAGAGACCTAATTGGAAACTATATAGGCTTTTGAAACCTCAAAGCCTACTTCCAGTGGCATACTTCCTCCAACAAGGCCACCCCTCTTAATCCTAACCAAGCAGTTCCACCAGCTGGAAACCAAGTAATCAAACACACAAGCCTTGAGGGCCCCATTCTCATTCAGACCACTACAGGGGATGTTCCACATTCAAACCACAGCGCTGCTCCTATGGATGTCAGGACACCATATATGAGGTCATGATCTTCAACAGGACTCTAATAACAAATTACAAATAGAGAAGTTTTAGGCATGATGGTTGGAGGAGCAAGAACAGGGAGACAGTATGGAAACAGTCATTTATTGCTAAGGAGGTTCACATACAAACACATGTATACCCTACTATGCCCAGTGCTTTAGAGCAGTTCTTAAATTTTTCTTTGGCTCAGTTTTCGTGTGGCAAGTGGAAAAATAATGCATTCAGTAAAGCAAACTGATGAAGTTCTTTTGTACACACAACAGTTGAGGGCATTTGAGGGCAGCATTTGTAGCTCTTAGCCAAGCTCTTGCTCCTAGTCTCCTCTCCCCTCCTGCTTATGCATCTCTGAATTCAATAATAAATGTGGCATTCACAGAATTATGAACCGTCTTGTGAAAATAAACATCACCCTTGTGATTCAGTCAAGCCTGATTGTGCCACCTGAGAGGCAAAGGCTGGAGGCAGCCCTTCCTCTCCTCCTTCTTCTCCCAAATGAAGGTGTATAGGTTAAAGATGGACCTTGGTATATGCATATGTGGTGAAGTGATCACCCCAGTGAATTTCTGTGCTGTCACCTCACAGGGTGACATGTTTATGCCCATGGGAAGATGACAGTGCTGCTTCCTTTTCTTTCCTTGCAGGTGTTCTACCGCCAAGCTACACTTGATCCCCTGGTGGAAGAGGGGAGCTCGACAAAGGCTGGCGGACCTCTGGGCTTCTGAGGAAGCAGCATAGGGGACGATGGCTCTGTCTGGGAGGCTTCTTGTGAGCAGAGTGTGCATGAGGATGGCAGCGGGCTTTTGTGCTGCTTTCTCCAACTTCTCTCTCCTCTATGTCTGGACAAGGACCTGAACCGGAAGCAGCTCAGGTTTAGGTGGGAGGTGGGAAGGCTTGGAGGGAAACCTGTTGGGAATATTCACTGAGCTCACGGTGAGGACTCAGGCCAGTGATCAACAACACAGAGTCCCGTTGTCTTCTCTTCCCCTTTCTCCTCTCAGATATTTCCTCTGACACATATCTTGTGAAGGCAATGCCCCTTTTTCCAAGCTCTCTCCCTTCCCTTCCCCCTTCATTCGTCAATGTCTGTCATTCATCTACCGTAACTATTAAGAAACTGGATGAACTAGACCATGACACAGACACAGAAGCAACTGATAGAAGATCTGCACTTAGGACACTTACAGGTAGGTGATGACCGTCACCCTCCCTGTCTCCTAGGAGCCTGCAAGAGAAGGGCATCTTCAGAAGTCAGCACTTCACCCACAAGTAACTATTGTGGATTTGGTGAGCCCCACTCTGGGCAGGGCTTTTATGTGTGAAGACAGGACTCCAGAGAAGCACTTAATTTGTCCCTGTTTTCCTTATTGTTGAGATCTTTCAAAGGATCCTTTGGAATGGAAACAGGTGGGTGGGTGTTGCGTCTTGTGCAGCCGAGATGCTACTGTCCCGGAATGTGGCACTATCGTCACCAGTGGTCTGACGTATGCATTCATACTCTGAGCAGAGACATAATAAAGTACAGAAAAGGAGAAAACCAAGAGCTGTAGAAATGGCTAGTGGAGCTCTGAAGATTTTCTAATGCACTAAGTGGGTCTCTTGGATGAGTCGGGAATTGCCTGCTCTGTTCTGGAAGTCTCCTAATATCCACGACTAGGGACAGGGAAATGAGAAAGAGAACTTCCTCTGTTGTGACAACATAGAGATGGGTGAGTGATAAGATGGCTTCTTGTGGCATCTTCCCTCTTCAACTCTCCCCCGCTTCTCCGATGGAGCGGGAGTATCTGGGCTACAAAGTCAGTCTGGACCTCCTGGTCAACATCCTCCTCAGAGCTGCCTTCACATCTTTGTTTCTCAGGCTGTAGATGAGGGGGTTTAGCAGCGGGGTCACAACACTGTACTGCAAAGACAGCACTAACTCCAGAGTTGAGCCGGATGCTGGAGTCATGTACCTTGGGAGGGATCACACAAAGGAGCAAAGTGAACTCAGGATGAGGATGGCAATACTGTTGGCAGCCATGGGCCATCCACTCTTGCCAAGTGCACAAGGCACCTCATGGTCAAGTGGACTGTCGCCATGGTGGCTTCTAGAAATGACTGATCATTGGGGAATCAATCATTTCTGTCTCCAATGCTTCCAAGCATGAGTGAACTCACAGAGAGGAACTCTCCCATGAAAAGGAGTTCTGTGTATTAAGGGGTTGTGGTTAGGACAGGGCTAATGCATTTCCATAGCATTTCCCTCTCTTCAGAGCATCTTGGTTAATAGTCATGATAGTATCATTACCCCTTCTCTATACTCACAATTCAGGCACAATAAGTTCTCATTTAGAGATGATTATTTTTTGCAAAACCTTGTGTCTAGTTCACAGTACTGCCATTGCTTCCCACACGTATGGCTCTGAGGACTACTTTCACAAGTATATCAAATTATTAATAATAATTATTACTAAGTATTATATGTGTATGAATGTTTGCAAGCATGCATGTATGTTTACCATATAAATGTATGGTAGTCATGGAGACCAGAAGAGGGTTCCTGGTCCCCTGGAACTGGAATTATGGATGGTTGTAAGCCTCCATGCTGTGCTGAGAACTGAACCTGGGTCCTTTGCAAGAGCTGCACGTATTCCTCACCACTGAGCAGTCCCTCCAGATCCAACACAGTATTTTTGTTTTGTTTTGTTTTGTTTTTGTTTTTGAGACCGGGTTTCTCTGTGTAGCTTTGGAGCCAGTCCTGTAACTTGCTCTGTAGACCAGGTTGGCCTTCAACTCAAAGATATCCACCTGCCTCTGTCTCCTGAGAGCTGAGAATAAAGGTGTGTGTCACCACCAGTCGGCACTACACATTATTTTGTTGGAACAATTTAATAAGCAACATTTTTCTTTGGCTGGCCAAAATTGGTGAGTAAAGTGAGAGATAGAAATGGGTTCAGCAGCACATATTACTTTAAAATATTAAGATTAAATTATTGGGCATATCTTAAGTATCCGCGGGGTTATTTCCCACAGAAACATTATTACTTTATAAATGGCATTATGTTCACTGGTACAAATGCAACATATTCAGAATGTTCCTTATGGACTCTGCTCGATTTGATTTAAGGAGTTATTTAGGTGCTGGGGAGATGGCTCAGTGGCTAACAATGTCGCTGATTTAATAGAGGACTGTAGGTTAGTTCACAGCATGCATGCCAAAAAGCTTGTGACCACATGTACCTCTAGCTCCAGAGGATCCAGCGCCCTTGTGTGGTCTCTACAGCACCTGCACACACACACACCACACCACACACGCGCACACGCACACACACACACACACACACATACGTGCACACACATACATGCGCGCAAACCCACACATGTAAATGGAGATTGCACTTTCGTTTCCTGGCAACCCAGACCTGAATAATCACACAAAACTATATTAATTACAACACTGTTTGCCCATCACACAGGCATATTCTTAGCTAGTTCTTATATCTTAAATAAAATTAACCCATTTCTATTAATCTGTATATTGCCACGAGGCTCTGACTGAGAGGTATGGTTCTGGCATCTTTCTTTTTTGGCAGCTACATGCTGTCTGCCTGACACCATCTTCTTTCTCCCTATATTCAGATTAGTTTTCCTGCCTAGCTCTATTCTGCCACACCATAGGCCAAAGTAGCTTCTTTATTAGCCACTGGTGATGAAACATGTTCACAGCATACAGAGGGGAATCCCATCTCTCTCTTTCTCTTACACACACACACACACACAAACACACACACACACAATCTTTAAAGAAAGGTATTCATCTAACTAAATTTAATTATCTACTTTCCTACTATTTCTGTGAAATAAGCAGGGTAAATCTTATTTTCCTCTATGGTACATGAGACAGCTGAGATAAAGGGAGGTCCATTTACCCCCAGCCACAGGTGAGCCTTTCAAAAACCAAGCAGCTCGTCCACAGCAGACTGGACTGGGGCGCAAGCCTGAGGAATTCCAGGATCGAATTTAAGGCCGATTCCTTCCTGCCACACTGCATGCTCATGTAGACCAAGGGGACAAGCACACGGCCTCTATGATAAGGGACTTCTGTGTGACACACCTGGATACTCCCGACCCATAGAAGATGGTGACCACAAGGAAATGCGAAGAACACGAAGAGAAGATCTTGCTCCGACCCTTGGCTGAGTTGATGCCCAGGGCTGTCGTGATGATACGGCTATAGGATCCCAGCAGTAGGACAAGAGAACCAAGACCTAAGATCACCATGGTTGTCAGGATGGAGGCGACAGTAGTGTGGGGGTCAGCGCAGACCAACAAGAGAACTGGGGGAACCTCACAGGCAAAGCTGCAGATGAGGTTTGGGCCACAGAAGTGCTCTTGAGAGAGCAGGAAGGTGTTAACCAGGCTAGCACTGATTCCTAAGGTCCAGGATATGATCACCAGCCCAGAGCACACTCTTTCATTCATAGTGATCACATACATCAGTGGGTGACACACAGCCTGGAAGCGGTCGTAGGCCATCGCAGAAAGGAGGCAGGCTTCAGTGGCCGCAGAAAATATGACCAGTGCGATCTGAGTAAAACACCCAAGGAAGGAGATAGTCTTCCTCTCAGAAATAAGGTTCCTCAGCAACTTAGGCACAATGACTGAGGAGTAGAAAGCGTCTATAAAGGCGAGGTGTCTCAGGAAGAAGTACATGGGGGTATGAAGGTGGGGATCACAGCCAATTACCAGCAGCATCAGCAGGTTCCCCGTAAGGATCAACAGGTAAGTCACCAAGAACAGTGCAAAGAGCAGCCCCTGAGTCTGAGGGTTGCTGGTCAGTCCCAGAAGCACAAATTCAGTGACATTTCTAACTTCCATGAGCATTCAGCCTCCCATCTCAGGGACGAGAACTGAAAAGATTGTCCAGCACTGCTGTGCAGCTCTGGAATGATTGACTCAGGAGGGATTAGGTGGCAGTGACACAGTGGTGCTGTGTCAGATCATCAGTACCTCCTAGCTCAGGGCAATGACCTCCTAGGCAGAGTGGAGGTGTGTGGGAAGCATGTGGCGGATGAGAACTAGAAAAGGAGGGAAGGAGAAATGGAATTAGAAAAGGAGAAAGAAGGGAAAGAAGCCAAGGACAGACCCCAGGATTCTGAGAGGTCTTACGTGCTACTTCCACAGGGCGTCAAGCTCAACCTGCAGGACTTACTGCCTAGCACAGTGGATCAGCAGTAAAAATTTTGGCTGGTCATCTGCACGACACACTCTAATGATTTCTGAATAAAGGAGGAAGTATTGTGACATCCCATGATGGTGCCAGTCCTTTCTCTGTCCTCGTAAGTTTGTAAGTCATCTGAATTTTTCATTTAAAACAGTCAGTAGGAGCCAGGTGGTTATGGTGCACACCTTTAATCCCAGCATTTGGGAGGCAGAGGCAGGGGATCTCTGTGAGTTTGAGACCCATCTGGTCTACAAGAGCTAATTCTAGGACAGGGTCCAAAGCTACAGAGAAACCCTGTCTCAAAAAAAAAAAACCATAAGAAAACAAAACAAAATCAGGAGTGTGGATCAGATGGCTAGAGGGGTAGAGGTGATTGCCACAAGGCTGATGGTCTCAGTTCTGTCCCTGGAACTCACAGAGTGGAAGGGTGGAAGGAGACCACTGACTCCTGCAGCTTTCCTCTGAATCCACAGACATCCAGTGCCACACATGCCCACCCCCAATAGATGCGAAACAATCTGGAAAACCAAATGGTTTCTTTTTAGTCATTCTAAGAATGATGAAGCGAAGTGATTTGATTTTTGGGGGGTTGTATTTGCTACTGAATAGAAAGTCCTTGTCCCTTTGTATGCTAGTAGCCCAAGCAGAAGTGGCACAATGTTTCACAGACAGTAGTCAGGGGAAGCCCCCAAAATGGGCATGAGGACAATGCCCTCTGCTTTCACTGCATTCTCCAGATTTACACAAGAGTCCACAGGGACCCGAAAATCTTTGAACTGAATGTGGGTAAAGCCACATCAAACTTTCAGCACCCAACTTCTGAACATTTCAGATATCTAGTCCCCAAAAGGAGGAGGGATAAAGGATAGTTGGTAGAATGGACAGTTACAGGGTTTAGTTTTAGACCAGAGGGAGGTAAGAGGGTTGCTTCTCTTCTCAGAGGATAGCTAGAAGGTTCATAAATGAAGATCTGATCTCTTTTCATGATTATCATGGTCATGGGTTTCCAGCATAGGCAGTTTTGGGAGAAGATGAATTTAAATAAGAGTTATCCTTACCTGGATTCTAAAGCAGAAACCAGATGTGCTTGCTTAGTGGAGAATGCCCAGAGAACATCCTCTCCAACACTGAACAAAAGCCACGGTTGGACTTAGTTTCTGTGTGCTTCCCTTGAGGCAGTCCTAGGGGATAGAGGCGAGGGACTTTTGGGCACCGAGCTCTTTAAATTTTGGTTTGATAATAGTGGTTATCAGCCTCTAATGGCTGAATGGTCTCTCTAGCCCACAAGAGACTTCTGAATAAGGATTCCTCTCCATAGTCTTTATGTCCAAGGGGATGTGTAGTTATCCAAAATTCTGCTTTACAAATAACAATGACCATTGGGACTCTGAGTTGTCTTTAGCCCTATGAGAGGGAAGGGGGTCCCTGGGGACCTTCGGCAGGTCTTCTGCGGCTCTGAGTGGTTCCTCCAGGCTGTTTCTTTTTTTGTGGTACACTTGTTTTAGTGGGTTACATCATACAAGAGGGCCCTGATGTGGCCACTAATCTATTTTTAGTTCTATTATTATGTAATAATATCCTCGATATATCAGTAGGTTATAGGCATATTCCTCGTACACATGCACAAAATTCTGAGAAACAAACACACAACCGCTTTCTTGCCAACTTTGCCCAACTCGGCATAGTATCTGCTATGGCTCCTCTTCTAGGCTTCTTCTCCAGAAGTGCATCCCCACTAACTAGAATGTCACATATTGTTCAGGTACCTCCACTAATTAATAAAGTGTTCTGCTGGAAAAAGAACTGTGAAAAATTCTGTACAGTATATTCAACTTAAACATTCCTCTCACTGAACACATATGCAACTTAACTTACTCTAGTATGAAGATTAAAAAAACCCAAGCATGGTCTTCTTTTCTTGAATAATTGTTGTTACACACATATACACACACACAACACACACCCCCACGCACATGCACAAACACACATTTATAAATATGACCAGGGAAGTATATTTAATTTTGCTCATATGTATCACTCTCACATGCACACACACTCACATGCACAAACACACACATTTATAAATATGACCGGGTGAGTTTATTTAACGTTGCTCATATATATGTGTTTAAGGCTGATTGCTTTGGCCTGGATCACCTATGAGGACCTCATCCCTGGGGCAGACTGATTATCTCTCTCACCAGTTATTCATTCTTCAGGGTTCTTCTTCCAGGGGTGGGGCCTTGATTTTCCCTATCCACATTGGCATGTCGACTGTCCTATTCTTGGTTTTGTTTAGGTGACCATATTGTAGAGATTCCATGGGCACAGCTTCCCTGTCATGTGCAGGAGATACTGTCTTGCAGCAGATACTTTGGTCCTCTGGCTTCTACAATCTTTCTACCTCTCCTTCAAAGATGGTCCCTGAGCCTTCAGTGTAAGGTTGTGTTGTAGAAGTGTAGGGTTGTGTTGTGTTGTAGAAGTATCAGCTGGTGTAGGGCACACCATGACAGTGCTCTGTATGTTATGACTAGTTGTGGATTTCTGTAAAAGTCTGTGCTTTAGAACAAAGCTTCTTCATGAATCTGGGAACGGGGAGAATGGGAGGGTTTGAAAGGAGCAAATGATGTAAAAACAGCTCTCCAGGAGGGGTAAATGGTGTGAATCCAGCACTCTAGGAGGGGGAACTGGTATGAATACAATGTTCCCAGAGCTGAATGATGTGAATCCAGCACTCCAGGGGGAGAAAATGGTGCAAATGAGGCGGACATGGTATGAATGAGGCATTCCAGTAGGGGGAAATGGTATGAGTACAGCACTTCAGAGGGGGAAATGGTGTGAATATAGCAGTCCTGGGAGGAAAATGGTGTGAATACAGCAATCCAGTAGGGGAAAATGGTGTAAATGTAGCATTCCAGGAGGGGGAAATCGTGTGAACACAGCAATCAAGCAAGGGGAATGGTGTGCATCCAGCACTCCAGGATGGGGAAATGGTGTGAATACAGCACTCCGGAAGGGGAAATGGTGTGAATACAGCACTCCGGGAGGGGGAAATATGTGAGCACAGCACTCTAGGAGGGGAAATGGTGTGAACACAGCACTTCAGGAGGGAAATGGTGTGAATATAGCACTTCAGGAGGGAAATGGTGTGAATACAGCACTTCAGGAGGGAAATGGTGTGAATATAGCACTTCAGGAGGGAAATGGTGTAAATACAGCATTCCCACAAGTTGTCTTCTGACCTCTACATGTGCAACATGGCATGCAAACTCACAGCATACATACAAAATAAATAAATAAAAATGCAATATACATTTTAAAAACAAAAAATGGTACCAGGTGGTTGTAACATGAGGGCTGCTTGTTTGTGTTTCTGTCCTGCTCAGTCCTCCACAGCTAGCTTAGCCCCAAAGAAAATAACACAGAAGACTCTGTAAGTTATAAAGCTGATTGGCCTGTTAGGTCAGGCTTCTTACTGGCTAACTCTCACATCTTCATTAACCCATTTTTCTGATCTATGTTAGCCATGTGGCTCAGTACCCTTTTCAGTGGGGCAGCTCACATCCTGCTGCTTCAGCGGTCTGGGCAGGAGTGGGAGCAATCAACTTCCTCCTCCCCAGAATTCTCCTGCTCTCCTTGCATCATTTCCACTTCCTGTCTGGTTTTCCCACCTACACGGCCTGCTTGGCCAATCAGCATTTATTTAAAACATGATTGACAGACTACAGACAATTCTCCCGCACCAGATGGTGGTGGTGCATACCTTTAATCACAACATTTGGGAGATAGAACCAGGTGGAGCTTCAAGTTTTAGGCCAGCTTGATCTACAGATTGAGTTCCAGGATAGCTAGGGCTACACAGAGAAACTCTGTCTTAAAAAACCAAAAACCAAACCACAACAAGACACAAACAAAATAAAGCAAAAAAAGAAAGAAAAAAATAATTGAGAATTTTATACCCTCACTTCCAATTTCTTCCTTACTCCCCCCACACCACTACTTCCTTTCAGTTTCAAGTATTTTCTTTTAATATAATACAAATATGGGAGTGTATATAATATACGTATATATTAAAAGAGAATAGTTATATATATATAAATGTATATATATATATATATATATATATATATATATATATATATATATAGTCTAAAACAGGGTCTTTTGATAACATAAACTATGTAGCCCTGGGTGTCCTAGAACTTGCACTGTAGACCTGATTGGCTGTAAACTCACGGAGATCTGTCTGCCTCTGCCTCCCAAGTTTCAGGATTAAAGACGTGTGCCTCCAAGTCCAGTGTATTTCTGAGAATTTCATATGAGTACCGTATTTACATAATTTCTTCTCTCACTCTGTACCACCACATCTTTAGTTTTTATTTTACATTTCACTTTTTATTTTTACATTTACCAATGTATTGTTCCTTTTTCTGTTCAGGTTGATGGATAGAGTATTTATTTCCGAGTGTTTATTTAGGTTCCTAATTGTTAGCATACAATTCTTTTAATAATATGGTTTATTGTTTTCAAACATTGCACGTATATTTCCCTATGTGTCTGGGTCCATATGAGTGCCTGGCAGGAAAGTGCAGGCGATGGAGCGCAGAAGAGGGCGTCAGATGCCCTGCGCTGTAGTTACAGGTGGCTGGGAATTGCCTGATACGGGAATCTTACTCAGGTCCTCTGGATGAGTGGCAAGTAGTCTTAGCCAATAAACTCTCCAGTCCCTAACTGATTATGCTTACAAATTTGTGTTTTTACCTTGTATCTATTTATTTCCTACTCATCTTCACCAAATATCTCTTCCATGGATCTGTCCCCCTATTCTCCCCATATGGAGAAGAGGAGAAAGGCTCCAGTCCTCCTGTAGAGGGAGGGACTCCCTGCCCCAAAGAGTTCTGTATATACAAAGTTACTAGAGTGTTGATGCATTGGTGACTACTCTTGCAGAGCGTGCTCTTCAGTTCTCAGCACCCATAAGGCAGTTTATAACTGCCTGTAAGTTCAGTTCCGGGGAATCATATGACTCCTTTGGACCCTCGCTGGCACAGGACACACGTGGTGCACACACACACTCACAGGCAAAACACCCATGCGCAGGAAACAAAAAATAAACCAATTTTCAAAACATTCCAGTTATATAATACTAGTCAACCAACCCCTTCTTTGCAGCACATGGACATCCTTGCTGTTAGCCTTGTTCATTTGTGTTATTGTTTCTTCAGCTGCAGACTGTTTCACAGAATAGATGCAAGAGAAATGAGTTCATTAGAGATGAACAATAACAATGTTGCAGTTTAACAATTGTTTAATAAATGCTTTTTCTTCTTTCAATATTTGTGCAGAATGAACTCTGAAAGAATTTGTAGTTCTAAAGATGAACAACCCTTCCCACCAAAAAAAAAAAAAAAAATTCCAAAAAACAAAACCAGAGAAACCTCACCAAATTGCCTTCTAAAAAGGTACTGTTTTCTGTTTCACTTCTTTGGATCTTTCCAAATATGTATGGTATGAAAATAAGTTCTATAAGTGGAAAGAAGAAAGCCAACCCAAATTCTTTCATATATTTTTTTCTGTGCCTTGGCTGGCTAGGCCAGGGAGGGACACTTCAGAGTGCTTTGCGGTTTGTGGTTTGTGGTTTTCAGTTTATTAAGCAATGACTCTTCTGGATCCCAAAGCAAAATTATAGCCTGCCAACAATTGCATTAATTGTAACCCTGATTTGTAACTTTTAACTCTTATAAGTAATTGAGCTGTATGTGTGTGGGTGAGTGGGGTGGGGTGTCTCTGGAATGCTAATTAGCATCAGCGTGAAGAATATGAGGTCATTTGAGGCAAGTCAGTCAGATTGCTGAGTCTTTTGGTATGAAAGCTACAGTGGGAAAGGAAACAAAGGGTTTGACTTCTTCAGAACACATTGGTCAGAGAAATATAAGTTTGCAGCAACGCTATGAGAACCACAGTTGGAGGGAGGCAAACCCCTTTCCTTCCTAAGGCTCATCTACCTTAAGAAATGAGTTTATAAAAATCTAGATCCCTTATTTACACCTACTGGAAATTAGGTAAATTTCATAGATATTTTGCCCTGTCTATGATCTCTGACAGTCACAAGACAGCTTCCTCAGTGGTACTCTGTCTTTAGAAAGTTGACTGATCGTTGGGCTCTTGATGGGATGCAATGAAACAGGATTTCAATAAACACAAGCCAGTGAGTAGACTTAGTAAATCTACCCTGTCTAGTAAACTAGTTCCTAGCATCTTGAAACATGCCTAGTCCATATTGAAGAAGACAGTTTTAAGTCAACTTGATTTAAAGTGGAATTTAGAACTGACTAAGCTATTGGAGAAGGAGACAGTGTTTCCCTGTTGGGGATGCTTTCTTCCAGGCTTATTTGGCAGTGTCTGGAGATATATTGGTTACTGGTCTCTACTCAGTAGAGGCCACAGGCGCTGATACATTTCTTACAATGCACAGGATTGTCCCCTAGGCCAAGGTATCCTCTGGTCCAAAGTGGTTATTACTGATACTGCTGTATCTTCATTTCTGTTAAACTCTAGGAGGTTTTTATTCCCTTTTTTATTTCTTCAATGACTCATTCTTCCTTTAATAATGAATTTTAAAATCTCCTTTAATGTCTGTATCTTATGTAGTTTTCCTGATTCAGTAATTGTGGACAGGCAAGATACAAGAAAGTGTTTTAATTTTTCTGTCTTTGTTGAGACATGCTTTGTTTTCTGGTATGTGATCTATTTTTAAAGAAACTTCCAGGGGCTGATGAAGTATGAAGTGGATTCCTTTATCTTCTCTGACTAATTTTGGTGTAAAATCTGTTTTGTCAGATAGTAGACAGCAGTACCTGCTCCCGGTTCCTTCTCAGTTAAAGCTCACTCCCCATCCTTTGTCCTTCAGGTGATGTCTGTCTTTGTTAGGGAGGTGTTGATTTTGGAGTCAATAGACAGATGGATCCTCCAGTTTTTAAAATATTATTGGTTAGTCTGTGTCTTTTGACTAGAAAATTGAGATTACTAATATTTAGAGCTGTCATTTGTTTGTTTTGTAGTGTTTAGTATTTTTCTAATTCTCATCTTCTGGCAGCTTTTGACACATTTTTCTTTGTTTTATATATTTCTGTGTTTTAGCTATGATACAGGGGAAATTTCTTTTCTCATGATGTCTAATTGATGTTCTATAGTCCTTTGATATGTGGATTGCCTTCTATTTTTCTGAATTCCAAAAAATTTTTGCTATGATTGCATTGAAAATATTTTATATGCCTTTGGTGACTTTTTTGTGACTATTTTTTTGACTGACTTTTTCCTTTTTTTGTATCTGACTGTAATTAAAAGATTTTATCATTTCATGTCGTTTTAAATCTCTCTTATTTTGTTCACATGCTACTTATTTATGTATGCATATATTAAGTATGTAAGTATGTATTATTTATTTATTTATTTGTAAATGGAGACTTCACTTTACTTTCCTGGCTACCCAGACTTGAATAATCACACAGAAACTATATTAATGACAACACTACTTGGCCAATGGCTTAGGCATATTCCTAGCTAACTCTTATATCTTAAATTAACCCATTTCTATTAATTTGTGTATTATCACAAGGCTATGGCTTACTGGAAAGGTTCCAGGCATCTTTATCTTTTGGCAGCTACGTGTTATTTTCCTGTTTCTGCCTACTCTCTCTCTATATCTCTGTTTGGATTTCCTACCTGGCTTTATTCTTCTCTGTCATATGCCAAAACAGCTTCTTTATTAATCAATGGTAATAAAACATATTCACAGCATACAGAGGGGAATCTCATATCATCTCCCCTTTTCTGTCTAAATAAAAGTTTTTAACTTTAACATAGTAAAATTACATATACAAAACAGCAAGCAAGAATTATAGTTACAATATTTATTCCATTTTCATTTGACAAATTAAGGATAATACTTTATCATCTATCCTAGCTTTGTAAATCTAAAGTTTTATATCTAATTTATCTTTTATCATAACTAAGAAGAACTATAATTATAACTATCTATTCTTCAATTCCATCAAAGACCCCAGAAGGATATAATATTACCTAAGTAAACAGGAAGTGCATTGTAAGCAATTTTCAAAACTCTAGAATTGACAGAGACATCTCACTGCCTGGACAGTTACCCAAAGTTCTTCTGTAATGTTGGGGTATCCATATCCAGCCTACAGGTGTGTAGTACCCAGGAAACTTTTTCATGAAGCAGGAAAATTTAAAGACTGTTTTGCCTTTATTGGAAATTTTCAGTTACTTTCTTCTGTGTCCTGCAGAATGTCTACCAGACTCTTTCATGAATCAGGAACTCTGAAGAACTGTCTCTTCTTCTTTAGGCAAGTTCAGCAGGCACTTTTCTATGGGTCCTGAATGTCCAGTTTATAAAGCATACCATCAAGCAGTCAGGCAAGAGTTTCTTGCCCAAATGGCTAGCCTTGCCACCTTGAAAGCAAACTCCATAAGGAGTTTCTTCAATGCCCATCATTCTCTTGAAATAATTAGCACTGCCTAAAGCAGACATGTCTCACTGTTGAGAAAAGTCTAAGTTTTAAAAACACTTTAAATGCCATATTCTGTAGGTCTTTGAAAGGTTTGAAGAATACTTATCCATCTGAAATATATCTCTGTATATCTAGAAATATAACTAACATGACTACAGTTTGACTATTACAGATGCCTATCAATCTGTCTTTCTTAATTATACATGACATTTTTAAATGTAACTCAATACCTTAAACAAGAGCAGAAAGAAATATACATAGTATAGCAAATCAACTTTAAGTTTGTATTAATAGACTAAGATCTATACGAATGCAAAGTATTCATCTTTATATCATATCTCCTCCTGTTTTTCTTTTAGAAAGAGTTTGACTGTGACCATTTAATCATTTATACCCAACCCCTTTTAAATGAAAACAGAAATTCATAAACAATAATTTTGGGAATATGGGCATAGTTTTCTTCAAACTGCTTCCTGCTGTTTGCTGGGCAAAGTATTTTTAGGGTTCATGGAGATGTTTTGGGGATCTTGTTCCATCAAGCCACATTAGCCTGGAAGGAATCCACAGGTTCTCATTTTCTATGGAAACAAAAGCAGAACATCTTTTTCAAAGCAACCTATCCTTAGACCCAAATTTTGAAGTCAAGATATTTTTATGTTGGTTTAACTTAACAGCCTTCAGAATCAAATGTCTCTTTGCAGTCAAAAATTCAAAGAAAACAAAATAATATAATAATCCAGATTCTCTGTATGCATTCCATCTTTACATGACTGATTTTTCTCTACTCCTTTAATCTATGACTGTCTTTACTCTTTTATATTAATTTTACTGTTTCTTTAAAGACTTTGTTTGATATTTAAAACATTTATTTCCTTTTATAACTGTCTATACTCTTTTCCTTCTTTCTCCCAACCTTATGTACATTTTAAAACACACTATAACTGGTTCAGAGGTTTATTTCTCTCTGAATCTGTCTTTATTGCATATCTGTTATCATTCTCTGACCAGGAGTTCTTTTAAGATGGGAAGCAGCTTGGTCGTAGTGGCCCTGGATGCTGGCTCTGTCTCTCTTGATCTTTCAGTATGGTGGGGGTACATTTACTGCCAGTTCTGCGAGCCGTGCTCACCACCCTGGGTCCAGAGACGCAGCAGGTCTATGTTGCCATTAAACAACTTGTAGCCCTCAGACCATAAACCCTAACTGCTCTGTAGAAGGACCTCCCAAAGAAGCCAGAGCCATTTATGCTTCCAGTATGAACCATAAAGCCATTTCTTAAAGGAGCCACACCTCTGTTTGCAGCCCACAAACAGAGCCTATCTGAAAAATATTTGTCTACCAAGAAGCTGCTCCCATTTTCACACCCCACATTTACCATTTTGTAAATGGAGACTGCACTTTACTTTCCTGGCTGCCCAGACTTGAATAATTACACAGAAACTATATTAATTATAACACTGCTTGGCCAGTGACTTAGGCAAATTCCTAGCTAGTTCTTATATTTTAATTTAACCAATTTCTATTAATCTGTATATCACTGTGAGGCCATGGCTTACCAGAAAGGTTATGGGCATCTTTCTCCTTCAGTAGCTACGTGGCATCTCTGACTCTGCCTACTCTCTCTCTCTCTCTCTCTGTTAATATTTCCTGCCTGGATATATTCTTTCCTGCCATAGGCCAAAGCAGTTTCTTTATTAACTAATGGTAACAAAACATATTCACAGCATACAGAGGGGAATCCCACATCATTCATTCATTCATTCATTCATTCATTCATTCATTTTTCCTTCCTTCCTTCCTTTCTCTCTCTCTCTCTCTTTTTTCTTTCTTCCTTTCTTTCTTGTATTTTGAGACAGGATTTTTTTGTGCAGCTTCGGAGCCTGTCCTTGAACTTGCTCTGTAGACTAGGCTGGCCTAAAACTCATAGAGACCCACCTGTTTCTGCCTCTCAAGAGCTGGGATTAAAAGTGTGCACCACCACTGCCTTACTCTTGTCCGTGTGTATTTATTAATTTATTTTTATCCTGAGTGAATATTTTAATTTTTCTTCCTTGTTTTCAAGCCTTAATAGTCTGTCCTAATGATCCATATATTTCTCAGGCTTTATACTGAGTTTTTTATTCAACTTATCGACTACTTCAGGTTTAGCATTATTTTAGTTTGGTTTTCCCAAACTGAAACACTGTAAAAATTGTAAAACATTAAAATTAAAGATGTAGATTATATACAAAATAATATTGTGAGTATATTGGATTAAATTAAATATATCATTAAAATTAATCTCATTTGTTTTTACTTCTTAAATATACTACAAAATTTAAAATTACATATGTGGTTTATATATTTACATATATGTTTATACCTTTATACATCAAAGATCATAGTTTGAGTCTTGAAGTTCATCAGAGGTTAAGCTGTCTCCAATTTCCTGAGAGTCTGGAAA
Organism: Myodes glareolus; assembly: GCF_982192425.1. Taxonomy (NCBI): domain Eukaryota; kingdom Metazoa; phylum Chordata; class Mammalia; order Rodentia; family Cricetidae; genus Myodes; species Myodes glareolus. The sequence goes on along the minus strand of NC_142044.1, from coordinate 61,445,215 downwards.
ACACCACTATTAATACAACTAATATATTAAAAGGAAAACTAAGATGAAAAGAGTCTATCTCCATTACAAAAATAGTAATTATCTGTTTTGCAAGTGATTATCATTCATTCCCCTACTTTGCTTCTAAGATCTAACCATGAGTGAGTAGTGTCCCGCGCTACCGTCTCACCAGCAAGAACCACGCGGTACACATAGGATCCTTCTGCAGAAAAGCTTTATGTCTCTTGGGAGCTAGAGCATAAGCCACATGGCGGAGACCCAGATAAGATGGAACCCATCCCTTATAAAGGAAACAGACCCCGCTTCGGACGTGTCATTCTCGGATTGGTCAAACTGCTCCCAGTCCCAGGTGAAACCTCGGGAGTAGGCAGGGACGCAGCGGTAGAGAGTTACAAAGCACGTGCGCTGGGATTAAAGGCGTGTGCCGCCACACCTTGGGGTCACAGAGGTCAATCTCTACCTTTGTTCCTAGAAGCAATGGAGAATGTGGTCCGGCCCTCCACATATCCCCCTTTTTTTACTTCTTTGCAGAAAGGCAACTCCCTAGGAAGGTAAAGATAGAGGTCGCACTTCCCAAAATGAAAACATAAAAATGGGCTTACACGGAATCTGTCCCTAGGCTCATGACACCTGGAACCTATCCGGCCTGCCCTCTGCCATTTTTCTGGGAAAGGGAATATACAGCAGGAAACCCTTAAGCAGAGCGACTTATCTCTCAGAGAGGGCCATTCTCTGTGCGATGCTCTTCAGCTCGACAACCTTCAGGGCTAGCTAAGCCAAACACTCCACCCTGTGCAATGGACCACAGTCCTAGGGGTGCAGGAGCTGATTGGCTTAAACCTTACTGCTTTAACATAGATAACCACACATCAGTAGAGGCCCCCTGTTCCAGGGCAGCCAGTGCTGTGCAAAAACCACTTTATCCCTATGGCTTTGGGATTTGAGTCAGCAGACCATCCAGAGGAGAAACACTATTCCATAGCAGGACCGTTCCAAAACACTTCCACCCCCACCCATTCCTTGAAGTAGGAGATGAAGGACACAACCCAGGACTGGAATTCTTCAGCCAGGCTTATGTCCACTCGCGTGGAGTTGATTGTCATGATGGACCATCTCAAGGAGGACAGCAAATCATCAAAATTCTCCTGCAAGATACAAAGACAATTCTCGGGACAAGTTAGCCACTTTTATAAAGTTCTCATATGGTACACTGGTCACACAAAAGGCTGGAGTTTTCCATACATAGCCCAATTGGGCAAGCTGCCATAAGCTATCCACCTGTTCTTTATTTTACCTCTAATAGATGTATCTATGGTAGCCTGTTGATCCAGGGCTGTAGCCACTGTGGTAGATAACTGATTGAGGGTCTTTGTTTTTTATGATATAGGCCGTGCTGTCCCAGTGGCGCCTAGGAAAAACCCAGGCCCTGTTTGTTGATATTAGGTTTAAGATTTATTGGCTCCCATTTTCCTTGCCGGTACGGTGGCCTTGGGTTCCAGAGCCCGCCCGCCATCCAAGGGCTGTGTGCGGCCCTGGACCTGCTCGCTGCCCGGATCCCCGTGTCCTGCTGTGCGGCTCCGCCTGTCCCAGGCCAGGAAGTGGCGGCTCCACCCCCAGGCGCCCCTGCCTTCCCCGCGGGGCTAGCCTAGTTCTCTGAGGCTGTGTTGGTGGCGGAGTGTGGCGGGAGCCAACACTCAGACCGAGGCGGCACAGGCAGCAACATCTCAAGGTCCGCGCCAGAGCCGCTGCGGCTCAAGGGGCCAATGGGAGAGGCGGCGAACAGGGCCGCTTTCCTACTAGCCAACTCTCAACACCTGTGCCACAGCAAAAGCAGCTATAAACTCTCACAGATCCAGCCAACGACCCAATCACCCCAAAATCCAAGGGCCCTTCGCATCCATCTCCCTGCGGAACCCGAAACACCAGACAAGCCAAGCATACACACAGCAATCTTTCAGGAGGACTTGAGTTCTTAAAATGCTAAGCAGTTCTTAAAAACTTAAGCTGTCTGGCCCTTTAAAAAGGTGTTTTTGTGACTGCATGATGGCTGCAGCCAAACCTGCATTCGTCAGGGGTCCTCCTAGTTCTCTACAGACCCTGAGCCAGTCCTGTAGCCCTTTATTTTTCCTAGGTGCTATGGCGGTACGGCACTCCTGCGTGGCTTGCTCAAAAATGAGCTGCTCAATTAGGGGCGTGGCCGTATCAGTATCGCCAAAAATGCGTCCTGCTGCCTCAATCATTCTTGCCACGAAATCTGAAAAAGGCTCCTGAGTCCCTTGTATAATCTTAGTGAGCGGAGTGCTCCCTTCTCCCTTTTTTGACAAGGCTTTCCATGCTCTTACAGCTGTATCGGCTATCTGGCGGTAGGCGCCGTAATGGTAGTTTGTCTGGGCAGCGGCATAGTGCCCTCGCCCAGTCAGGAGGTCAAATGTCCATTGCTGTTGTTCTGGAGTTAAGGCCTGAGCGTTAGCTCTGGCCTGTTCCTGGGCTGCCTCGTGCCACAGCGCTTTCCATTCCAAATATTGACCCATGCTGATGAGCGATGCTTTTGCAACTGTTTCCCAGTCCGCTGGAGTCATGGCAGACAAGGCCAATCTATCCAACTGGGCTAAGGTAAAATTAGCAGTCACTCCATACTTTCTGACTGACTCTGCTAACTCTTTAATTTGGTTGTACTCCACAGGTGCATGTACTCGCCCGTTTTCCCTTTCATAAATGGGGAAGGCCAAGTGTAGCTTTCTCTTGACCTTATCAGGGATAAATGAAAAGGTCTTTGGCCCAAGGCGTTCCTCATAAGGAGGCGCCGAAGGGACAATTGGGGGAGGGCGTAGCCTATAATGAGGCAGATGGGCCGTTTGGGATAACCTCATGGCCCTGCCGTTGGCTAATTCTACTTCCTCCTCTGTATCCAGTTCTCCTTCCTCTTCTCCTGCAGAAAACTTTTGGCCTTGTGGGCCAATGTTCTCCCCCATTTTTACTTCCTTAGAATTCCTGGAGGGTCCTTTTTCCTTAATTTTTTTTCTCACGCGTGCGTCTAACCTCCCACTGCATTCAGTTTCTGATATTCTGTCCTGAATTTCCTCCGCCCTTGCAACAACCGCTTGGCAAGATTCATCTTTTAAGCAATTTCTGACGAAAAATAAAAGAATTGCTAAGATAAGCATCAAGGCCTGTATGAAACCTTCCCAATGCGGAGACAAGTCAAGCTCAAAACCGAAAAATCCAGGAACAGACATTACCTCTCTGAATATGCAGACCCTGCAGTTCTGAATCCTTCCTGAATCCAAGGTGAATCCAAGAGATCCCCGTCGGTGCGGTGGTCAGGATTCCTCGGCGTCCCGAGGGCTTCGGCACCAGTTGTCCCGCGCTACCGTCTCGCCAGCAAGAACCACGCGGTACACATAGGATCCTTCTGCAGAAAAGCTTTATGTCTCTTGGGAGCTAGAGCATAAGCCACATGGCGGAGACCCAGATAAGATGGAACCCATCCCTTATAAAGGAAACAGACCCCGCTTCGGACGTGTCATTCTCGGATTGGTCAAACTGCTCCCAGTCCCAGGTGAAACCTCGGGAGTAGGCAGGGACGCAGCGGTAGAGAGTTACAAAGCACGTGCGCTGGGATTAAAGGCGTGTGCCGCCACACCTTGGGGTCACAGAGGTCAATCTCTACCTTTGTTCCTAGAAGCAATGGAGAATGTGGTCCGGCCCTCCACAGAGTAGAAGAGAATTTCTAGGACAATAATGAGCCACACAGTCTACAAAGTTGTAAGAATTAACTCCAAATCTGCCAGAAAACCCAGGGATAGAGCTGAACCCTGGCAGGAATTTGAGGAGGAGTAGCAATGTGAGGGTGCCAGCCGAGTCCTGTGCTCTCTTCATAGCTTTGTACGTGAATTCCCAAAGTAAAGCCTGGTATTAAAGGAAGTCACAGAACTAGGATGTAGTGGAATGACCTTGTTTTGACCCTATCCTTTCACAAGAATACCAGCACATTTCCAGGAACTAATGCTTACAGCTGGACATGCCATTGAGCCTCGTGGTCATGGGTGGTATTTACTGTCAGCTTGGGGCAGCATACACAGTCAGGTCCAAAAGAAATTCAGGACGAATGGTTAACTTGTGGCAGTTATGAGCATACCACAGCACACGCTGGCCTCTAGGTTTCCTTCAGTGTCCCGAGTATCTGTTACAGAGAGTCCATGCTGGCATCCTGCTCCTTTTAGTTCTTGTACCAGCCCCTATCCTGAACTTCTTCAGCTCCCGGGCATCTCTTTCCCCAGCTTCTCATTCCTACAGAGCGCCCCATTCCGATCATGCTCTCTCTTTGCTCCCTTGGTTTTTGCTGTCTTGGTTCTCTTAACTCTTGGTCCCTTCTCTCTCAGTCCTCTTCTCTGGCTCCTCCCCACTTCCCTCATGACCATATTCAGTCCACTGGACGTGTTCAATCTACTGCCTTTTCTCTCTGCTCTGGACTCTTCCAGACGCCCTTGACTGTACTCTCCCTCATAGCTACAATAAAAATCTCCTCAACCACACCTTGAAGAATTATGTCCTTATTTTATTTATATACAACATTCTATTAAAGTCCCAGAAGTTGCTAGAGACTGTGAAATCTTCCTGTAGAATCTTTCCATATCAAAATAAAGGCAGTAAATGTAATAACTTGATAGAAAAATTCCATCTTTAGTGACAAAGGAAATAAGGATGTAAAATAGACAAACTGAAACACAAAGAAACTGACCAACTTGGCATAGCACAATCAAAATAATAATAATTCCCTAGGAAGAAACTGGCTATGACAGTTATAAAATAAACACAGAAATGATACACAGCAAGATACAGTACCATGTCATAGGCAACCAATGTCCTTGCCGTACTTCAGGTGGGTTTGCAGGTCACTTAAACTTCCCTAGGGCTTGGCTACGTGTTCTTGGGTGGAGCTTTGAAGAAGAGCACCTCCATTTTGATGGGTATGCATCCCCAAAGTGGCGCTGTTTCACTCATATGCAAGTGAGCAGAAAGCCAAGTCCTCTTTTGATGACTTACCGCTGCTGAGTTTCCTATACCATCTTAAAAGCCTGTCAGCCCGCACTGAAGGCTGCCATGCACAGACATGAGATATTTCACAATTAAAGACAAAATAGGACAGTGGTGCTAGACTTTGATTCTGCTGCATGGACGGGCTTTGTGGGAGCCTTGTGTGTTTGGATGCTCATCTTGCTGGACCTGGAGGAAATGGGGAGGACCTTGGACTTCCCATAGGGTAGGGAACCCTGACTGCTCTACCCTGACTGCTCTTTGGCCTGGAGAATTAGGGGGAGGAGGAGTGGGGGGAGTGGAGGGAAGTGGGAAGAGAGGAGGTGGTGGAAATTTTTAATAAAAAAATTAAATAAAAAAGACAAAATAGGAGCCCAGTTGTAACAATGCCTTCTTATTTTCTTTTAGTGGTCATTTGGTATTTATTTTATTTTATTCAGAGAGCTTCTGGGTCTGTGAACACATTGAGGTGCAGGGAGGGCATGAAATCCCTGTGCAGCCAAACAGTCACCTGCCACACAAACCCTTCAGAAAAATCTGTGTTCTAGAAATTGAACTGGCGGCCATGCCCTGACAGATGAGAAAGTCCTTTCTAAGACAGGAATGGAGGATGTTCTTTGTGGGCTTGGTGAGATCGTCATGTGTAATGAATCCTGACATTTCCATCATATTTCTAATCACTTGGAAAATTTCCTGAGGACAATAGGAAGTTTCTTTCTAGGAGCAAATTTTAAATCCACCTTCAAGTAATACATAGCTAATAATGCTGATTGGTCTAAGAACTATAAAAATACAAATTGTGATTATTATAATGCTGTGGGGAGTCATTCCGTATATGTGTTGCTTTTATTGGTTAATAAAGAAACTCTTTTCCGCCAAAGGCTTAATAGAGTAAAGCCAGGCTGAAAGAGATATAGAGAGAGTAGGCGGAGTCAGTGAGGAGCCATGGAGCTGTCAGAGGGGAAAGATGCGAGCTGCCAGCTGGAACCTTGCTGGTAGGCCACAAGCCTTGTGGTAAAATATAAAATAATTGAAATGGGTTAACCAAAGGTATAAGAGCTAGCTGGCAATATGCTTAAGTGATTGGTCAAGCAATGTTTTAATTAATATAGCTTCTGAGTGATTATTTCAGGAGTCTGGGCAGCTGGAAAATGAACAGGTGGCTTCCACCAACATCATAATTTTATGAAGGGCCATAAACTATCACTGTGGACTCAAAGCATTTTAGACAAGATAAAAGGAATAAGAAACAAGGGTAGGGGCAGCAATCAGGAAAGAATGGCTGATCCAACAAAGTGCAGTTCTAGCCATGAGAACATCATTGCAATCACTCAAAAAAAAAAAAAGCTCTAGATGGGCATTTCTGCCACAGACATCCAGTGTGGTCACCTAAAATGAGAAATACAAACAGAAACTTTCAGCTGAATTGGCCTCAAGATGTGTACGCTTGGTTCAAGAAGGTGTATGCTTGGTTCAAGGGGCCAGGTGCAATGGTGCATCCCTTTAATTCCAGCACTCAGGAGGCAGAGGCAGGTGGATCTCTGTGAGTTTGAGACCAGACTTGTTTGCACAGTTTCAGAACATCCAGGGCTGTGTCGAAAGACTCAGTTTCAAAGACAAACTAAACCAAACCAACCCCAAAAAGTCAAAACCAGAAGCCCAGAAGAGATTGGGGGATAAGGAAAAGTTTCCCTTAGTCCCAGTGATCTCAAAGAGATTACTACTCATCCCTTGTATATTGCAAAATATTCAATGTAGGAACACTCAAATTCCAAGAGATATATAGGAAACAGCATGGGAAGATGTGCACAGGGCTTTCATGCCCCCTGGTGGCATTGCCTTCCCTGTACCTCAATACTCACCAACTCAGAATTTCTCTGTTCAAGGGTTTTCAAGAAACAGTATATAGAAACAAATGATAAGCAAACAAAGCAACAAGAAACACAGATTCTGGCCTGAGTGAAAGACCTCTGTGGGACTGGGCCTGAGTCAGGAACCTCTGAGGGAGTAGGCTTGAGCCAGCAACCTCTGCTGGAACAGGCCTTGCAAGCAATCTCTGCAAGAACAGGTATAAGGGAGTGATTGCAAAAGGAGCAGGACCAAGCCAGGGACCTCTGTGAAAACAGGCTGAGTCACTGACCTCTGTCGGAGCAGGCACAAACAATTGCAGAGCAACCCCTGGGAGCACTAAGCAACCTCTGGAAACACTGAGTGACCTCTGGGGTTACTGGAACTGTGGCCCTGACTGTACCATGAGGAGCAAGCATCTGAACTTTGTATCCATTGGCAACTGGAAGATTGATCATCAGAATCACAGACAGCCCCATCTATACCAATCAGAGAAAAAGATGGGTAGACAAGGTAAGAACACACTCAATACCACAAAGAGCAACACAACACCAATAAAAACTAGAGGCTCTACAATAGCAAGACTTGAACACCGCAGTATAGATGAAGCAGAAGAAAATGACCTAAACATAACTTTAGGAGAATGTTTGAGGCCCTGTAGTAGGAGGAATGGCGGGCTGTGTCCCATCTGCCTAACTAGCTTAACCCCTGAAATAACCACATAAAATTGTATTAATTAAATCACTGCCTGGCTCCTTATTTCTAGCCTCTTATTAGCTAACTCTCACATATTAGATTAACCCATCTCCATTAAAGTGTATCACCACTTAACTGTGGCTTACCAGCATGAGTCTAACCAGCATTCATCTCTGGCAGGAGAACCATGGTGTCTGTCTGCCTCTGCTTTCTTCCTCCCAGAATTCTGTTCTGTCTTCCCTGCCTACCTGAGTTTCACCCTATCAACTAGGCCAAGGCAGTTTCTTTAATAACCAATGAAAGCAACACAAATACAGAAGGACCTCCTACACCAAGGCCCTTAAAGAGGCAATAAAAGTTTCCCTCAAGAAAAGGAGAAAAAGACAAACAAAAAATTGGAAGAAATCAGCAGATCCCTTAAAGAAAACCAAGAAAAAGCAACTAAACAGGTGAAAGAAATGATCCAAGACTTGAAAGCTGAAATAGAGACAAATACAAACCGAGGGAACTATGAAAGCAGAAATTATGAGAAACAATCGGGAACCACAAATGCAAGCATAAACAGCAGAATACAAGAGATGGGAGAGAGAATCTCAAGTGCTGAAGATACAATATAGGAAATAGACTCATCGGACAAATAAAACATTAAATATAACAAAAGCTTAACACAAAATATCCAGGAAATATGGGAAACCATGAAAAGACCTGTAGAAGGAATGGCAGGCTACTTCCTGCCTCCCATCTGGCTAGCTTTACCCGAAATAATTACACGGAAACTATTCTTTTAAACACTGCCTGGCCCATTATCTGTAGTCTCTTATTGGCTAACTCTCACATCTTGATTAGCCCATTTCTAATAATGTGTGTAACACCACGAGGTGGTGACTTACTGGGAAGATTCTAACCCACGTCCATCTCAGAGAGGAGAGCCATGGCATCTTTGGAGCAGCAGGCTGCATTCTCGCCCGGATCCCGGCTAGCTTACCCCCAAAATAATTACACAGAAACTGTATTCTTTTAAACACTGCCTGGCCTGTTATCTCCAGCCTCTTATTGGCTAACTCTCACATCTTGACTAACCCATATCTAACAATCTGTATGTCACCATGAGGTCGTGGCTTACTGGGAAGATTCTAACCCATGCCCATCTCGGAGAGGAGAGCCATGGCGTCTACCTGCCTCTGCTTTCTTTCTCCCACAATTCTGTTCTGTCTTCCCCACCTACCTATGTTCTGACCTATCAGGCCAAGTAATTTTCTTTATTAATTAACCAATGAAAGCAACAGATAGATAGAAGATCCACCTACACCATTTTCCCTTTTCTGTTTAAACAAAAAAGAAAGGCTTTCATTTTAACATAGTAAAATTACATATAACAAAATAGTTATCAAGCAAGAATTACAGTTACAATACTTATATCTACTTTATCTTTTATCATAACTAAGGAAAACAATAACTATCTATTTATTCTTCAACTCCATCAAAGACTCCAGAAGGATATATTACCTAAGTAAACAAGAAACAAACAACTTCCAAACTCTAGAAATGACAGAGACATCTTGCTGCCTGTACAGTCACCCAAAGTTCTTTTGTACTGTTGGGGCATCCATCTTTAGCCTATAGGCCCATAGTATCCAGCAGACATTTCCATGAAGCAGGAAAATCCAAAGACAGTTCAGTCACTATCTGCTGTGTCCTTCAGAATGTCTCATAGACTCTTTCATGAATCAGGAACCGCGGCCTGCCGTTCCTTTTACAAATGGCACCCAACGTGGATAACTGCATCCACAGAAAGCCTGAGAAAGCTTGGGAAAGAATAGAGTAAAGCATGTTTTCTTGGTAGCAGCAATTTCTCCGGTCTGCGCTACTTGCTAGAGGCAAGCAAACACTCTCATCTAAGAGAGGCTTCCTGACTCAGCTTTAGCTGCAAAACCCTGCAGCTCTTTAAGAGGTCCTGCCACGAAACACTTAAATGGTGTTGATGAAAAGCTGAACACATGCTTTTCGGTTTTCAGCCATAGCAGGAAAAAAGTTGTGCCATTTTAAAATGCCGACTTTCTGGGCTGTCCTGCCAGCACAAACTCTGACACTTTCAGGCAGGCAGTCTTACTGAGTGTGGTCTGTGAGCAGAATGATGCAGCTTGCTTGCTGGCAGGGACCTTGAAATGCCACAGAGTTGTGGCAATAAAAATGGCTCCAGCAGTACCTCTGCCATGAGGCTGGAAAGCTAAGGAATGGGCTGGATCTAGCCATCAAAGCCACAGCTTTAATCCTACCCATATTGCTTGGTAAATTAAAGACTCATGTGGTCAGAAAAAGAGAGAGAGATACAGTAAAGAGAGATTCAAAGACGAGAAAACCTCTAAATGGTTTACTATGTGTTAAAAATATATGCAGGCTAAAGGTTAAAGTTCTTAGGGGAAGAGAGAAAGAAAGAAAGAAAGAAAGGAAGAAAGATAGAAAGAAAGAAGTTGGGTGTGGTGGTACACACCTTTAATCCCAACACTTGGTAGGCAGAGGTAGATTGACCTCTGTGACTTCAAGATGTGTAGCACACACCTTTAATCCCAGCACTGGGGAGGCAGAGACAGAGGGATCTCTGTGAATTCAAGGACAGCCTGGTCTACAGAGTTATTCCAGGAAAAAAATATACAGAGAACCTGTCTCTAAAAGTAAAAGTAAAAATAAAAGAAATGGACATTAAAGTAAAGCCACATAAAGATGGAAAACACATAGAGAATCTTGATACTGTATGTTATTATGCTTTCTTTGAATTGTTTGAATGCTGAGGAAGGAGCAACAGCTGCTAAAAGATATTTGTTTATAAATGCTGCTGAACTAATCCAAGATAGATATTTTGAAAATACCTTATCTTCAAAATTTGGATCTAAGGTTTGATGCTTTGGAAAAGTTCTTCTTTTGTTTTCATAGAGGATGAGACCCTGTGGATTGCTTCTATCCCAATATGGTATGATAGACCATACCCCCCGAAAGGTTGCTGTGAACACCCTCAAAAAATCACTTCACTCAACTGCTGACTGAAATGAAGCTAGCACACAGGGTATACCATGAAAGACCTGATTAACAGTGCCCCCACACAGCAGGAAGCAGTTTGGAGAGAAAAAACTGCGACCATGTTCCCAAATATTGTTCTTTTATAGTTAAAGGGGGATATGATATAGATGTGAATAATTTTCATTGATATGGATTTTAAGGTCAATTTTGTTATATGTATATGTATTTCTGATCTTGATTAAGGTATTATGATTGTGTAGTTCATTTTAAAAATGTAATGTATAATTAGGAAATATAGGTTGTTAATGGATAATCATCAATAATAATCAAGCTTGTAGTCATCATAGTTAGATGTGAGACGTCCCCCTTGTCCAGCAAGAAGGGATGACCACGAAATCAAGAATCCTTCCCAAATCACAATTTATTAGAGCACTTGGTTGAAAGGGGGAATGGGGAAGAGAGAGGAATGAGAGAGACCGAAACCGAAAGACAGCCGCTTTTCTAGGGTGGAGAGGCTCGGATGCTGATTGGTTGATACCATTCTGCTGTAGCCCGGGAATTTCGAGATAGGCTAGGGAACCAAGGCTCTGTTATACAAAAATACAAGCCCAAGGCGCTCCGGCCCGCGAGGCAACATCAAAAGGATCCGTCTACCACCAAACTGCAGGACGCCAGTACCATGGGGACGTTCTGACGGCTCCTTACAGTTAGATTTTCTAGATATATAGAGATATATTTCAGTTAGATAGACATTCTTCAAAGACTACAGAATATGGCATTTTTTTAAAGTAATTTTATTAAATTATAAAAGTTTCCATTTACGCCCCTCTTCCCAACACCCTCCCACTCCCCCCATCCCTCTCCTCCTCCCTCTTTGTCCCTAAGGTCAGTCAGGGTTTCAAGCCCTGTGGGAAGTTCAAGATCATCCCCCCTCCCTCCAGGTCCAGGAAGGTGAGTATCCAAACAGACTGGATCCCAAAAATCCAGTATATGCAGAGGAAACTAGTCCCAGTGACATTGTCAATGGCTTCTCAGAAAGACTCCGGGCCAGCCACATTCAGAAAAACCGGCGACATTCAGAGAATCTGGTTGGATCACGTGCTCGTTCAGTCGCAGTCCAACTGCTCTTGGTAAACTCTCATTAGATCCGTTCCCTTGTATCAGTGGGTGATAGCATCCCTCGCAGTCCTTCGTCATTTTCTTCGTCCTTCTGCTCCTCATTTGGACCTTGGGGGGCTCAGTCCGGTGCTCCAATGTGGGTCTCCGTCTGTATCGCCATCCATCGCCAGATGAAGGATCTATGGTGATAAGCAACATATTCATCAGTATGGTTATGGGCCAAGGCCGGTTCAGGCACCCTCTCCTCTGTCCAGAGAACAATCTGGTTATCTCTTCTTGGACCTGGGATCCCATATATAATCAAGTTTCCTATAAACCCTAAAATGACTCCCTTAGTTGAAATATATTCTTCCCTGATCCCAGAATATGGCATTTTTAATGTTTTAATAACTTAGGGCTTTTCATGACAATGAGACACGTCTGCTCCTGGCAGCACCAATCTACTTCAAGAGGAAGATGGGCATTAAAAAGGCTCCTTATGGAGTTCGATAGCCATTTGGGCAAGAAACTGCTCTTTCCTGGACTGTTGCATAAACTGGACATATAGAACCCACAGAGAGAGGATTGCTAAACTTGCCTAAAAGTGAGATGGTCTTTTGGGGTTCCTGATTTATGAAAGAGTCTATGAGACATTCTGCAGGACACAGCAAAAAGTGACTGAACTGTCTTTGAATTTTCCTGCTTCATGGAAATGTCTGCTGGATACTAGGGGCCTGTAGGTTGAAGATGGATGCCCCAAAGGTACAAAAAAACTTTGGGTAACTGTTCAGACAGCAAGATGTCTCTGTCATTTCTAGAGTTTTGAAAGTTGCTTATTTTTTGTTTACTTAGGTAATATTATATCCTTCTGGAGTCTTTGATGGAGTTGAAGAATGGTTAGTTATAGTTATAGTTTTCCATTATTATGATAAAGATAACATAGATATAAATATTGTAACTGTAATTCTTACTTGATAACTATTTTGTTATATGTAATTTTGCTATGTTGAAGTTAAAGCCTTCTTTTTTGTTTAAACAGAAAAAGGGGAAATGATGTAGGAGGATCATCTGTCTATGTGTTACTTTCATTGGTTAATAAAGAAACTGACTTGACTTTTGATAAGACAGCAGCTTAGATAGGCAGAGTAGAGAACAGAATGCTGGGAGAAAGAAGCAGAGTCAGGCAGAAGCAGAGAGCTGCCCGCCATGAAGCTGCCAGGTTAGACATGCTGAATCTTTTTCTATAAGCCACGACCTCATGGTGACATACAGATTATTAGAAATGGGTTGAGTCAAGATGTGAGAGTTAGTCAATAAGAGGCTAGAACTAATGGGCCAGGCAGTGTTTAAAAGAATACAGTTTTCGTGTAGTTATTTCGGGTAAAGCTAGCCAGGTGGGCAGCAGGAAGCAGTCTGCTATTCCTTTTACAAAGACCAAACCTAAGAATAATAGGGATAGAAGAAGGAGAAGTCCAACTCAAAAGCACAGAAAATATATTCAACAAAATCATAGATGAAACTTTCCCAACCTAAAGAGAGATATGCATATGAAGATACAAGAAGCTTACAGAACACCAAATAGACTGGATAGAAAGTCTCCTTGCCACATAATAATCCAAACACTAAACATACAGAATAAAGAAAGAATATTAAGAGCTGCAAAGGAAAAAGGCCAAGTAATATATAAAGGCAGACCTATCAGAATTACACCTGACTTCTCAATGAAAACAATGAAAGCCATAAAGTCCTGGTTAAGCATTATTCAGACATTAAGAGACCACAAATGCCAGACTATACCCAACAAAACAGTCAATCACCATAGATGAACAAAACAAGATATTCCATGACAGAACCAGATTTAACTATACCTAGCCACAAACCCAGCCCTACACAAAATACTAGAAGGAAAACTCCAACCCAAGGAAGTTAACTATATCCACAAAAACACAGAAAAATAGATGCTCAGCAAATCCCAAAGAAGGGAAAATACACACAATAACATTACCAACAATGAGAACTAACATAACAGGAACTAGCAATCACTGTTCATTAATATCTCTCAATATAAATGGACTGAACTCACCTATAAAAAGACACAGGCTAACAGACTGGATATGAAAACAGAATCCACCCTTCTGCTGCATAAGAGACACACCCCAACCTCAAAGACAGACATCACCTTAGAGTAAAGGGTTGGGAAAAAAAATCTTCCAATCAAATGGACCTAAGAAACAAGCTGGTGTAGCTACTCTAATATCTGAAAAAAAAATAGACTTGAAAGTAAAATCAATCAAAAGAGACAAAGAAGAACATTTCATATTAGTCACAGCAAAAATCTATCAAGAGGAAATTTTAATACTGAACATCTATGCCCCGTATACAAGGGCACCTTCATATGTAAAGAAAACACTACTAGCTGGGTGGTGGTGGTGCATGCCTTTAATTCCAGTACTCAGGAGGCAGAGGCAGGTGGATCTCTGTGAGTTCGAGGTTAGCCTTGTCTACAAGAGCTAATTCCAGGACAGGCTCCAAAGCTTCAGAGAAACTGTCTTGAAAAACCAAGAAAAAAAAAGAAATACTACTAAAACTGAAATCACACATTAAACCCCAAACACCAATAGAGGGGGACTTCAACACCCCAATCTCACCACTGGACAGGTCTGCCAGACAGAAACTTAACAGAAAAATAAGGTAACTAACAGATGTTATGACTCAAATGGACTTAACAGACATTTTCAGAACATTTCTTCCAAACATAAAAGAATATACCTTCTTCTCAGCACCTCATGGAATCTTCTAAAAAATTGACCACATACTAGATAACAAAGCAAACCTTAACAAAATAAAAAAGTTGGAATAACCCATGTATCTCATCAGATCACAATGGCTTAAAATTAGAATTCAACAGCAACACTAATTTCAAAAAGCCCACAAACACATGGAAATTAAACAATGCTCACCAGAATCACCAATTGGTCAAAGGAAGAAATAAAAGAAGAAATTAAGACTTTCTAAAATTCAATGAAAATGACCACACAACATACCCAAATTTATGGGACACAATGAAAGCAACGTTAAGAGGAAAGTTCATAGCACTAAAAGCCTACATAAAGAAGCTGGAAAAATCCCACACCAGTGAGTTAACACAACACTTGACAACTCTAGAATAAAAAGAAGCAAACTCACCCAGGAGAACTAGATATCCGTAAATAATCAAATTGAGAGCTGAAATCAACAAAATAGAATCAAAGAAAACAATGCAAAGAATCAGTGATACACAGAGTTGGTTCTTTGAGAAAATCAACAAAATAGATAAACCTTTTTCCAAACTAACCAAAAGGCAGAGAGTGAATATCCAAATTAACAAAATCAGAAATGAAAAGGGGGACATAACAACAGACATGGAAAAGATACAGAGAATCATCAGGTTATATTTTAAAAACCTGTGTTTACCAAAATTGGAAAACTTAAAGGAAATGGACAACTGTCTGGATAAATATTTTACCATCTTACTTACTAAAATTAAATCAAGACCACATAAGCATATTAAATAGATGTATAACTGCTAAGAAAATAGAAACGGTCATCAAAAGTCCCTTAACTAAAAAAAGCCCAGGACCAGATGGTTTCAACGTAGAATTCTGCAAGATTTTCAAAGAAGAACTAATACCAATACTCCTCAAATTGTTCCACACAATAGAAATAGAAGGAACATTGTAAAACCCTTTTTTATGAGACTATAATTACCCTGATACCCAGACCAAGAAAAGACATCATTAAGAAAGATAATTACAGACCAATCTCACTCATGAACATTGATGCAAAAAATACTCAATAAAATACTGGCAAACTGAATTCCAGAATGTATCAGAAAAATTATCTACCCTGACCTAGTAGGCTTCATCCCAGAGATGCAGTGATGGTTCAACATATGAAAATCTGTCGGTGTAATCCACCATATAAACAAACTGAAAAAAAAAGCAAACCACATGATCAACTCATTAGATGCTGAGAAAACCTTTGACAAAATACAACATTCCTTTATGATAAGGTCTTGAAGAGAGCAGGGTTACAAGGAACATACCTAAACATAATAAAGGAAGTATACAGCAAGCAAACAGCCAACATAAAACTAAATGGAGAGAAACTCAAAACAATCCCACAGAAATTAGGAACAAGACAAGGTTATTTACTCTCGCCTTATTTATTCAATATAGTATTTGAGGTTCTAGCTAGAGCAATAAGACACCAAAAGGAGATCAAGGGGATACAGATCAGAGAAGAAGAAGTCAAACTCTCACTATTTGCTGATGATATGATAGTTTACATAAGTGACTCCAAAAATTCTACCAAGGAATTTCTTCAACTCATAAACACCTTTAGTAATGTAGCAGGATATAAGATTAGTTGGAAAAAAACAGTAACCCTCCTTTATATAGATGATAAATGAACTAAGGAAAAAAATCAGAGAAACATCATTGTTAACAATAGCCAGAAATAATATAAAATATCTTGGAGTAACTCTAACCAAGCAAGTGAAAGACCTGTATGACAAGAACTTTAAATCTTTGAAGAAAGAAATTGAAGAAGACACCAGAAAATGGAAAGATCTCCCATGCTCTTGGGTAGGTAGAATTAATGTAGTAAAACTGACAATCTTACCAAAAGTAATCTACAGATTCAATTCAATGCCCATCAAAATCCCAGCAAAATTCTTCACCGACCTTAAAAGAACAATATTCAGCCTTATATGGAAAAGAAACAAAAAAAAAAACCTGGGATAGCAAAAACAATCCTGTGCAAAAAAAGAACTTCTGGAGGCATCACAATCCTGACTTCAAACTCTACTACAGAGCTACAGTACTGAAAACAGCCTGGTATTGGCATAAAAACAGACAGGAGGACCAATGGAATCAAATCAAAGTTTTCAGGAGGTTCCATTTATTATTTCTCTCAGTGTCTGTGCTACTAGGGTTATATTTAGGAAATGGTCTCCTGTGCCAATGTGTTCAAGTGTCCTTCCTACTTTCTCTTCTATAAGGTTCAGTGTGACTGACTTTATGTTCAGGTGATTGACCCATTTGGACTTGAGTTTATGCATGGTGATAGGTATGGATTTATTTTCATTCTTCTACATGTTGATATCTAGTTACGCTAGCACCATTTGTTAAATATACTTTTTTCCCATTTGATATTTTTTGCTTCTTTGTCAAAAATCAGGTGTTCGAAGGAGTGTGGATTAATATCTGGGTCTTTGATTTGGTTCCATTGGTCCTCCTGTCTGTTTTTATGCCAATACCAGACTGTTTTCAGTACTGTAGCTCTGTAGTAGAGTTTGAAGTCAGGGATTGTTACACTGAGATCTTAATCTATCTGGAATTTATTCTTTTGGAGGAAACTAGATATGGGGATCTAGTTTCATTCCTCAACATAGGGGTATCTAATTCTCTCAGTGCCATTTGATGAAGAGGCTCCCTTTTATCCAATATAAATTTTTGGCATCTTTGTAAAAGAATTAGGTGGCTTTACTCTATGGCTTTATATACTGGTCTTTGTGTGTGTGTGTGTGTGTGTGTGTGTGTGTGTGTGTGTATGTGTGTGCCAGCATCAAGATGCTTTATTTATTATGACTCTGTAGTATAAGTTGAAGTCAGAAATGGTGAACCCCAAACCTAAATTTTTTCTGCTTAGGATTTTTTGGATACCCAGAGACTTTTGTGTTTCCACATTAATAGTAAAAGAATTTAAGGGAGGGTAATATAGAGAAAGAATAAAGAAGGAGAGATAAATAATGTTTGAGAAAGTCACAGGGAAACATTATTTTATAAGCTTATTTAAAATACATATATAAAATATATGTGTACACACAAGCATTTACACACATGGTTTAAATGGAATTATGCCAAATGGGTGACAATGTTTTCTGAAAGAGCCATAGACTTCTGATAAAACACCCAGAGGCCAACATGGGAAACCTTCCTTCTTCCAGTTGTCAGTCATTGTGGGGGCTCAAGAGACCTCCCCCAACAGTGTAGGATATTGCCATTGACCCTGTTTGCCTCCCAGAACTTGAAGGTAAGATCTTATTCCTGAGGACACCACATGCTTTAGACAGAGGACATGGAACTGATCGGGAACTGTGTGTATGTGGGATCCACAGCTAGAGAGATCATGGGCTTTAGAGAACCTCCACCTGCTATTTTCCTAAACCAATATAATTTCTAAATACTTATCATTATGCCTAGATACAGGCGGCTCTCATCCCTCATCAAAGAAACTTGCTTTTTTCAGCAGACAGAGACAGTTACAGAAATTCACTGTGAGGAGCAGACAAAGGGTATGACCATATCAAGGACTTCAGTGCCCCAGATCACAGAAATGGCACAGCCTTCCCCAGGTGAGTCTCAGAGGGAAGTGGAAGCATTCCTCTGGTCAAAGTACAGATGTTACAAATGATTGACTTTTAACTGCAAACTAGTGTGTGCAGAAACTATCAACCACAGCTCCCCGCCCCTGGCTGTTTACATCCGAGACTGCTCCCTAGAGAGATTGCTTATGGAAACTTCTATAGATGGAAGTTTCTGTCCTGTCCAGTTTGGCAGTCATTCAATCCCAAAGAAATACAATATATTAATTTTAAACTGTTTGGCCTATTAGCTCAGGTTTATCATTGCTCAGGCTTGTTACTAACTACCTCTTTTTTTGTTTTTTTTCCTCCTTTTTGGTTTCTTTTTTCTTTTTTTAAAAATTTTTCTTATTACTAATTACCTCTTACAACTTAAATTAACCCATAATTCTTATCTATCTTTAGCCGTGTGGCTTGGTACCCTTTCTCATCTTGCTTCCGCTGTGTCTGTCTGGTGACTGACTCTCTGCCTTTTCTCTTCCCAGAATTCTCTTAGTCTGAGCAACCCACCTATACTTCCAGCCTGGCTACTGGCCAATCAACATTTTATTAAGCCAATATGAGTGATGAATCTTTACAGGGTACAAGAGCGTCATCCCACAGAAGACTCACTAAACTTGCTTCCTGGATTCAGATGTGTAAAATAGACTCCTTCAGTTTTCAGGCTGCTGCTGGTGCCTCCCAATCAAAGTCCATGGCCCACCTGACTCCAGCTTTTCTCTGTGTGTGTGTCCTAGTTAGTTACTATCACTGTGGTGAAACATTGCGACTAAAGAAACTTGGGGAGAAACCATTTATTTCACGTACACTGCCAGATAACAGTCCATCACTGAGGGAGGTCAGGAAGGAACCCAAGCAGGGCAGAAACCTGGAGTCAGGAGTTGATGCAGAGATCATGGAGAGGTAAGACTATTGACTTGCTCAGCTTGCCTTGGACCACGAACCCAAGTACAGCATCATTCACAATGAACTGGGCTCTCCCCATCAATCACTAATTAAGAAAATGCCTTACAGCTGGATCGAATGGAGGCATTTTTCTCAATTGAGGGTCCCTCCTTTCAGATAACTCTAGCTTGTGTCAAGTTGACATAAAAGTAGCCCGCACACTTGACCCCTTGTCATATATATCATATAACATATTACTGTTAAGCTACAACCTTTTCTTTCTTGTTATTCCCCAATATCACACATTAACATAAATGCCACAATATAAACAGTACAAAATTTAAAAGTCCTGTGGTCTTTAGAAGTTCAAACACTTAAAAGTTCAGTCTCTTTAAAATCCAGAATATTTTAAAATTAAGTCTCTCAACTGTGGGCTCCTGGGAAATCAAGATTAAATGAAATACTTTCTTACTTCAAGAGGGAAGAATCAGGGCACAGTCACAATCTTAACAAAGCCAACCAAACTCCAAAAGTGTACATAACTCAAGGTTGAATTATCTGGGATTCCCTCATGATCTCCTGGTCAGCTCCAAGGAGCTTGGGTAACTTCTCCAGAGCTGCCCCCCGCAGCACACACAGCTTGTCTTCCAGGCTCCAACTGGTTCCACCACGCTGCTGCGGCTGTTCTTGGTGGTCAACCCAGGGTACTGGCATCTTCAAGACACTGCGGTCTTCCACTGCAGCTGGCTGCACTTTCACCAATAGCCTCTCCTGGGCTCTTTTCATGGTGCCAAGCTTTATTGTAATTATCTATGGTCTCTTCCTGACCTCTTCTGTTGTCAGGCTTCAATAACACTGAGGCTGCACCTTCACCAATGGCCTCTCCTGGCCTCTCACAGTGCCGAGCCTCAGCTGCTCTCCATGGCCCTTTTATTCCTTTAAAACTAGTGCTACCTGAGTGACTCTGACACGACCAAGTTCAGCTGCCAGCACGAGGTGCTGCCTTGGCTGTCTCTGGAACACAGCTTCTGTGTGCTGATACTGAGGAAACACCTCTCAGGACACTTCAGCTCAGTGATGCCGGTCTCTTCTCAGTCACAGCTGAGTCTTCAGCCCCAGCTACCAGACACCACAGACTCTTCACACAAAAGGCCTGGTAGAGTCTTTGCTTCCCTCTGAAACCTCACAAGCCAGGTCTCTGTCCTCTGCTTTGCTCTCAACAGTCTTCTCTTCCAGGCTCCCACACAACAGCCCACTGAGCTCTCAACACTCAGTGGCTTTTCTTGCACACAGTTCCAAAGCCCTCCCACAATCCTCCCATAATCCAGATTGTCAGACGTGTCACTGCAATGCCCCACGGTCTCGGTACCAATCTCTGTACTAGTTAGGATCATCGTTGCTGTGATGAAGAACCAGGATCAAACAAACTTAGAGAGAAAAGGGTTTATTTCAACTTACACTTCCAGGTAACAGTCCATCACCAAAGGAAGTCAGCAGGAACTCAAACAAAGCAAGAACCTGGAGACAGGATCCGATGCAGAGGCCATGGAGGGGTGCGGTTACTGGCTTGCTCCCCATGTCTTGCTCAGCCTGCTTTCTTATAGAACCCAGGATTACCAGCACCACAGGATCCGATGCAGAGGCCATGGAGGGGTGCGGTTACTGGCTTGCTCCCCATGTCTTGCTCAGCCTGCTTTCTTATAGAACCCAGGATTACCAGCACCACAGGATCCGATGCAGAGGCCATGGAGGGGTGCGGTTACTGGCTTGCTCCCCATGTCTTGCTCAGCCTGCTTTCTTATAGAACCCAGGATTACCAGCACCACTTACAATGGGCTTGGGCCCTCCTCCATAAGTCACTAATTATGAAAATCCCTTCCAGATGGATCTTTTTTCCTTCTCTTTTTATTTTTACAACCACCTTACATACCAATTCCAGTTCCCCTTCCCTCCTGTTCTCCTGCTCTCCAACCTTCTCCCCACCCTACCCATGTCTCAGAGACTCCCATGGGGAGTCAACAAAGTCTGTCACATCACTTGAGGCAGGACCAAGACCCTCACCTCTGTATCTAGGCTGAGCAAAGTATCCATCTACAGGGAATGGGCTCCAAAGAACCAGTTCATGTACTAGGGTCAAGTACTGGTTCCACTGCTAGTGGCCTCACAAACTGCCTAAGATACACAAGTATCACCCACATTTAGAGGGTCTAGCTTGGTCTTATGCAGGTTCCCCAGTTGACAGTCTGGAGTCATTGAACTCCCGCTTGCTTGGGTCAGTTGTTTCTCAGCTGGATGTTATAGAATCTTTTTCTCAGTTGAAATTCCCTTCCTCCAGATAGCTCTAGCTTGTGTCGGCTTGATATAAAACTAGCCAGTACAGTGAGTCTGTGTGTCTTTGGTTTCTACATTCCCATTTCACCCTAGTTAAGTCAGTCCTTAAACCATGCAGATTGCAGCAATCCAGACCACTCAGGCAATACCTTTAGGGGTGTCCAGCCCTCAAACAATACATCTACAATGCAACCGTTACAATGAAGTTCAGGGAACATCATTGAGGAGGGAGAGAAGAGATGGTAGGAGACAGAGGACCAGGATGCCTGCTGTGAATTAGGATCTTGTAAACGTGATAAGAATGATACACTCATGAAATCTCAACAGGGTTGCCTAAACAAGACCTGCGTGGTGACAAGACCAGTTAGCCTGCTAACTTGTGTGTGTGTGTGTGTGTGTGTGTGTGTGTGTGGAGTTTCACAGGTTCTACCTTTAGACAAAGAGCTCTAGGCAATCAATGGCTGCTAAGGAGGGGAAATCAATCAGTTTTCCCCAGAGGTGAGCCCCTGATAAGTGGTCAGCTCTAAACACACATACACATGAGTAACACTCAATGGTCACAGTGGATTTTATATAACACACACATAACACACACACACACACACCCAACAATAGTAACCATGGAAGACAAAGTTATGAATTTTAGATGGGAACATGGAAGGAGTTGTCAGGGAGAGAGGAGGGATGGAAGTAATATAAATTCAGTGTGAAGTTCTTAAAAATTTTAGTAAAAAAATACATGGAGTTGAGGATGGGATGGGAAGGTGGGTGTGGGTGTTGAAGAAGTTGGGAGGAAGACTGGGGAGATATGATCAGAGAACATTCTGTGGACGTCTCAAAAAATGAATCGAAACATTTAAAAAACAAGGTACCTGTTCAGGGGTTATACCTCTTAACTGTAGAAATATTAGAGAACAAAGCTAAGCCAAGATGGGCCATATATTTTAGATATAAACGTTATCTATCTAAATACAGTTTTTTTATTCTTTTACATTCTTAGCACAGCCAGAGAGTGTGGCATAGGCCTCCCTCTAGGTCGTCAGTGCTCTAAACCTCTACCTTAAGTCCAAGCGCTGGGGACACAGACTGTTCCTGCCCTTCCGTGCCTTTGCCGTCACGCCCAGTAATGCAGGCATTTCCCGACTGTCCTTTGCACAGCCGCCTTTACCTCCTTGTTTTTCAGGCTGTAGATGAGGGGGTTCAGCATGGGTGTGACTGCGCTGTACTGCAAGGAGGAGAGTAAATCCAGGGAAGAACCGGATGTGGGCATAAGATAACGAACCAAACCTGACCCAAAGAACAGGACCACGGCTATAAGGTGGGAGGAGCAAGTGTTAAATGCTTTGCTCCGCCCTGTGGTGGATTTCATGTTCAGGATGGTGGAGACGATGCGGGCATAAGAAAAGAAGATTGGCAGAAAGGTTCCGAGCCCGTGCAGCAAAGTGGAGCAGATCAAGACGTCAACATTGATGGAGATGTCAGAGCAAGCTAGGGGAAAGAGAGAGGGTAGCTCACAGGTGTAGTGGTGTATGGTGTGGGCCTCACAGAAGTCCAGGTTCACAGCCAAGAGCACAATGACTACTGAGCTGAGAGAGGCCAGGAGCCAGGAGAGCAGAACCAGCTTCAGACAGAGTTCATTGCTCATTATCTGGCCATAGAGCAGCGGGTGGCAGACAGCAGCGTAGCGGTCATAGGCCATCATTGAGAGAAGAAAGGCCTCGGTCCCCGCAGTGTTGAACACGAAGAAGACCTGAGCCAGGCAGCCCTCTATCGAGATGCTTTTCTTCTCAGACAGGAGGTCCTTCAGCAGCTTTGGTACCGTGACAGATGAGAAGCAGAGGTCCAGGAAGGACAGGTTGCTTAAGAAGAAGTACATGGGCGTGTGGAGGTGGGAGTCAGCCCTGATCACCAGCAGCATCATCAGGTTCCCCGTCATGGTGAGGAGGTAAACCCCCAGGAACAGCACGAAAAGCAGAGCCTCGATGAGGGGGTCGTCAGAGAGCCCAGTGAGAAGGAACTCCGTGATGGCGCTGTGGTTCCTCCAGGCCATTTCAGGATGGTACTTCCTTGAAATAAAGTGGAAAGGGGTTACATCGCTAATGATTGTGACTATGTCCTTTGGGGTGTCGGCCCATCTAGTCCATTCCTCAGCTTTGCCTGGACTCTACTCAGGTGCCTCAGATCTGCCCGTATCTCAGGGAAAGTTCCAAGTCCTGTTTGTCGTCCTTGATTTCAAATCACAGCATCCACATACCTCAAGGGAAGTCTCTCCGTTTCTCACCGGCATTTGCAGGGAAAGTGAATCTCTCTGGATACTCCATTTACTCATAGGCTCAGCTTCTGTTGCACGTAGCTCAGAAATTTAAAAATGTACAGCACATGTTTGCAGAGTCTAGTCTCTCTCTCTCTCTCTCTCTCTCTCTCTCTCTCCAAAGTAATTCAATGGCTCCGTACCAGGACCGACTCGATTAGATACAGTGGACGCAGTGCCTGGGGTCATGACCTTTCAGTGACAGATGAAAATATATTTCTATAAGATTATAAGAAGCTGGGTGTGATGGTGGAGACATACAATCTCAGCACTTTAGAAGCTAAGGCAGGAGGATTGTTATGAGTTCCAGATGTTGGGCTACATATGTATTACAAGGCTAATCTCAGGTACAAAGTTACACACACACACACACACACAGAGAGAGACAGAGAGAGAGAGAGAGACAGAGAGAGAGACAGAGAGAGAGAGACAGAGAGAGAGAGAAGGAAGCAATGTATGTAACAAGATTAATTCTAATTATCTTTATGACAATGTAATCATAAAATATAAATTAAACTTTTATGGGAAGAGGAACCCACAAAAGCAAAAGCAGCTGGCTTGCTTAGAAGTTGCAGTGACCGCACAGACAGACAGCACACTTCAGCCGCAGTGACTGCACAGGCAGACAGCACACTTCAGCCACACTGACCCATAGACAGCACACTTCAGCCACAGTGACCCATAGACAGCACACTTCAGCCACAGTGACCCATAGACAGCACACTTCAGCCACAGTGACCCATAGACAGCACACTTCAGCCGCAGGGACCCATAGACAGCACACTTCAGCCGCAGTGACCCATAGACAGCACACTTCAGCCACAGTGACCCATAGACAGCACACTTCAGCCGCAGTGACCGCACAGACAGCACACTTCAGCCACAGTGACCGCACAGACAGCACACTTCAGCGGAGCAGCACACAGAACACTTTCTCAGTTGCTCTCACAGCTGCTTTCAGAGAAAATCTGTAGGATAGGTAGGAAATTCTCATACCTAGGATACAGTGTTTTGTCTGACTTTTCCTGTGAGGATTTTGGTAGCCAGGGATATTTTGTAACATCAGCCTGGCAGCATGTAAAAACATAATGACACAGTGTTCCTTTGGCTGTCAACTCAGGCTAGCAGGGGTACACAGAGATGAGCTACAGTTTCTTACTCTGATACCCTTCAGCCTTTAATCCTTTAACCACTTACCTTATTTCTAATATAAAGAATATGCTTCTTCCTGTGTCATTGCTTGTATTTTCTAGCACTTCAAATATATTCTCCTTTTAATTTTATGAATCTAAACTTCCATGGGCTTTCCAATGTCGCCCAAAAGACTACATAAGAATAACCTATCTTGGTGACTTCCTTCTTCAACCCACATGTTCTCTTGATTTAGTCAAAGTCTGAATTGGGTCCCCCTAGCAAGTCAAACACGCATTTCAGTCCCCCCGTCCTCAGATGGTGACACAGACCATGACAGAACAACTGTCTTAAAACATCCCTCTCTTTGGGCACTACCAGCACCTATTCCGTGCCAGCTTCAGACCATACCTCTCAAACTGTCTTAGAAGTCCCCACCCTGTGGCATGTTTTGGATAGGAGCCTTTGACTGCTGCAGCTACAATCCCATCCTTTAATCCCTCAGCAGCGTTAGTGGCCAGCAGAAGCATTGCTGATCCTGCCTAAGTGACTGTTGCTGAATTGCAAGGATGCTCATCCTTGGGTGCATCCTTTGAATCCTGCGACATCCTCTGATGCCCTCGGTTTTGGGGAGGCTGCAAGCAGTACTGCCTTAGTTCAGAATACTGTTTGTATTTGTGAACCGATATATTAGGTTCTTTTTATCATCCACAATCATCATACTCTTATTGTTTCTTTTAAAATCTTCTTACATAAACTCCGTGTCCATGGTGCTCATGGTAATGGTGATACTAAAAATAATTGAAACCCAATTATTTTTGTAAGTAAGTCATTGTCTTGGGTAAAGATCCTGTCCACTTCCCCTTGCAATCTAATTTACCAATATTCTGCTTCTGTTTGGTTTTTGTGATCAGCTTCTATGGTAGGCTTCTGTATTTTATTTTATTTTTTTAAGTTTCAGCTTGTGTGTTCAGGCAGCTGTAATTCCAAGCCTTCTGTCCTCACCAGGAGTCTTCAGACAGGTGATAAACCATTAAGAGAAATGGAAATTTTGATATGATCTATCAGCCTGAGCTCTGGCCCATCTTAGATCCAAGTCTAGGCCACCCGTGTGCCTGGACGAATTCCTACCTTTGTGTACAGGGAGGTTAGAGCCAAGGATGGGGAAGCGCAGGCAGCTGGAGAGTCACTTCTGAGGTTTCTGCACAGATGAAGCAGTAAACACTGTTGAAAGCAAGTGCTTTGAGATCCAGGTGAACTAGTCAGGTGGGAGGCATTTTCTGCAGAGACTCGGGTATTTCAAGGTGTCCGTACATACAGCTATCCTGAAAAATCTCTTCTGTTTCTTTTTAAAAGGGGTCTCAGGGCAGGGTAACAGCTTCCGGCTCTGGCGAGAACACTGGGTCCTCTGGAGGACCCCCCCTCCATCTCTCTAGCCACATTTTGTATGAGAAGACAGAGGCCCCTTCTCTCATTTGCTATTCAAGTTATTGCAAGAACGTGAGAAAGAAAGTGGCTTTCTTAGCTGTAGGAAGGCATTATTGGGATAAAGGAGAGAGGGGTAGGTGTGGAAGGTGAGCCATGACAAGGCTATGGGAGGGTCCGGGGGCTGAGGGCTGTCACTCAGGCTGTAGGCACATGGGGAATCAGCATGGGGTGGGCAGGGGGGCTGACACCAGGAAGTCTCTGATTTTTCAGGAAGTTTCAGGTTTTCTGACCTGTCCTCTCTTGTTCACACTCTCACTGTGTGTGCCTGTGGTGAGCAGATTTGAAGATAGAAGCTTTAGTGCAGTTCCCCTCACTGGAGATCGGGCCAAGCTGGGAAGTAGGTAGCCTCAATAGTCCTCCATCTACTTCTCTACATTTTCTGCACTCTAGGGGTCTGCTTTCTTTAATCTCTGCACTTCTTTGGAGTTTCTGCTAGATCTTCAAGGCTCCCTGTCCTCGGTGGTAACCAGGAAGTGAGTAAAGGCTTTCCCAATAAGGTGTCTAAGGCAGTGGGTACAAATAGACGCATTGGAAACACAGGGCATTTGGGTCCTATGAGGTGATCTGCCAGGGTTTAGGAAGTGCCCATCTCTAGCTTAGAGAGTAAGGCTGGGAGGATCAGGATGGACAGAACCAATCAGAAAATAGTAACAGAGGCGTGCAGAAAAGGGGGGCAGTCAGCAGCAGAATTAAAGCACAGAAACACGGGGCACAGCAAGGTCAGAGACTGTCACCTTACCGTTCTCCTGGATCTTCCTGGAGGAAGTAGCTGTATGTGTCCCATCCTTCTCACCATGACAGACATTTCACAGGAAAGAAAAGCTTCATACGTGGTAATCTCAACCTCAGGAGTCTGATTCTGCCCCAAAGACAGATCTTCTCTTTGATCTCAAAGAGCACAAAATGTTAGAATAATACAAACTCTGGAACTGTTGGCTACCTCACAAAACCATGGTTACTCTGAGGATCTCAACTTGGAGCGGCGTTCTGCAGTGCAGGACCCTGAAGGGAGAGATAGGGCAGTTACTGCCAAATCATTGCTGGCACAGTAGGCATGGGTTGCTTTAAAATCTTCTCCAGCGGTTTCAGGTGCAGCACTGACCTCATTTCTTCCTTCTGTGACTTTGAATATTCCTGGAGAAGTACTATTTAAGGAGCAAGATTCCCATAACAGAACCAATGAGGAGACTCTCTCACTGTGCTTAGGAAGGTACCCAAGGGAAACTGGGCCAGGTTCCCTGAAGTACCAGCCCGAAGGCGAGCTCGGCTTCCAGCGCTGAGAAGCTGAATTTGGAGGCACAGCACAGTATTGAACCTGTGATCGAAGGCAATTATTTAAAGCCTAGACTTCAACTCTGAGTAGACTGGGAGTGCTGGAGGAAGGGAGAGAGAAAGGGAAGGGACGTAAAGAAAAAGACTCAGGTGGAAAACAGGCGTTTTCTTTATGGCAGCCTGGGGCTGAGAGCGCCTGCTGGTCATTGTCACGGGAGCAGGGCAGTCACATGTTACAGACCCCATGTCATTTTCTAGTGCTCACTGTGTTTTCACTTGCTACTTATTTGTTTTGAGTTGGAGTAGCAAGTGTCCCAGGATGGCCCTGAACTCATGTAACTGAAGGATGACCTTGAACTTCTGATCCTGTTACCACAAACTGTCGAGTGCTGGGACGACAGGGATGTGCCACCTCACCTCGTTTTCTGTGGTGCAGGAGGTAGTGCCCAGGGCTTCTGAACATTCGGCGAGCACTGTATCAACTTAGCCCTAGCCCTAAGCTTTCTTCATTTTTCTTCCCTGAAAAAAAATCATTGAGACTTGAATTTCATTTCAAGTATATGATGTATTAAAAAAATAACCTTCAAATAATTTATGTTTTAAAATTTATTTTTAACTTTTACTTAATGGGTATGGGTGTTTTCCCTGCATGCTTGTCCGTGCACTACTTCCATGTTTGGATGCCCAAGGAGGCCAGAAGAGCTGGGAATTGAATCCAAGTTCTTAGGAAGAACAGCCAGTGGTCTTGACCACCGAGCCATTTCTCCAGCCCCACACATAATGTTTTACTAACAGTTTGCCAAAGCAGAAATAATTCTGGAATAAAAGCATACTTGAATTAAAAGATATCTAAAACAAACATTTTATTATTTGATCAGGGAAGATTCAGCAGTATTTTATTGGAATTAATATATACATAGCAAACACAGAGACTGCATTATTCTGAATTAAACTCAAGGGATGCAGAAGTCTATAAAACATTAATTTGCTCTTCAGTGAGAGGTGGGGATCAGGCATGATGAGAAAGAACAAGTCCTGGTCTTAAAACCAAACTAAGCTTTTTTTTTATGTAGAAATGGGGTTTATTTATTTATTTGTTGGTTTATTAACTTATTTTTTCTGTCTTTGGCGTCCAATTCACAGACTCACACATGCTAGGCAAACACTTTACCACTGAACTACAAACCCTGGTCCCAGCATTACCATCAAACGTCATCCTCTGAGAGAAGTTAAATCTAAGTCTGACTTATGCCTGAGCAGCCCTTGGCTTGCTAGAAAAGAAATATCTCCATTCTAGGAAGCAAGCATGTAATAAAGGCCCATGTGGTACTATTTTGGCTGCATTTGTAGCATGCTGCTCTTGACTGGTTTGCTGGCTAGTTTTATGTCAATTTGACACACAAACTAGAGTCATCAGAGAGGAGGAACCTCATTTGAGAAAATGGCTCCATAAAATCAGGCTGTAGGGCATTTTTTAAATTAGTGATTGATGGAGGAGGGTCCAACTTATGGTGGGTGGTGCCATCTCTAGGCTGGAGGTACTGGACTCTATAAGAAAGCAGGCTGAGCAAGTGAGGGGAAGCAGGCCAGTAAGCAGCACCTCTCCGTGGTCTCTGCATTAGCTCCTGACTCAGGTTCCTAATTGAGTTCTTGTCCTGACTTCTTTCAGTGATGAACTGTGCTTTGAAAGTGTGAGCCAAATAAACAGTTTCCTCCCCAACTTGCTTTCTGGTCATGGTGTTTTGTTGCAGCAACGGAAACCCCAGCAATATGCAAGTTGGCACTAGCGTATTGGGGTCTTATTGTGACAGACCTGACCGTGGTTTTGGAGGATTGTGGAAGGACTTTACAACTTTGGGCAAGAAAAGGCATTAAGTGTTGAGAGCTCAGTGGAATGTTCTGTGGGAGCTTGGAAGACAAGAATGTTGAGAGCTGGGCAGAAGACGAAGGCCTGGCTCGTGAAGTTTCAGGGGGAAGTTTAAAGACTATATTGGGGCCATTTGTTATTTTTGATTAAGATTCTGAGGGTCTGGTCAGCTGGGGCTGAAGAATCAGCTGCGACTAACAAGACACCAGAACTGCTGAAGTGAAACTTTACTCTGCTGGGGTACTCAATGCTGGAGTTAAGAAATTAGCGATGATTAAGAGGAAACTAACACCACCGAGGCGAAATCTTCTGGGAAGTGTTTCCTGAGAGCACAGAGAAGCTGTGTTCCAGAGGGGGCCAAGGTTGTACCTCATGCTGGCAGCTGGACTTGGTACTGTGTAAAACTCACCCAGGTAGTACTGGTTTTGAAGGCATGAAGGGGTCATGGAGAGCAGCTGAAGCTTGGCACTGAGAGAAGCCAAGAGAGGCTATTGGTGAAGGTGCAGCCTCAGTATTAGTTGAAGACCCAGGACTGAAGGGGTCACACAAAGAAGTTTAGACTTGGCACCATGAGGAGAGCCTATTGGTGAAAGTGCAGCCCAGTTGCAGCAGAAGACCCCAGTGTCTTGGCGATGCCAGCACCAAGGGATGACCACTAAGGACAGCAGCAGCGGGGAGTGGAGCCAGCCAGAGCCGAGAAGACAAGCTGCGTGTGTTGCAGAGGGCGGAGCTGGAGAAGGGATTCAAGCTCCCTGTAGGAGCCGAGAAGATCATGAGGGAATCCCAAATAATTGAACATTGACTTATTATTAACACTGTTGGAGTTAGTTCTGTTTTTCTTTGTTCAGATTGTGACTATGCCCAGTATATTCTCTCTTGAAGAAGGTATTTAATTTAATTTTGATTTTTACAGGAGCCCACGACTGAAAGATTTCGAACTTTAAAAAGAGATTTTGGATTTTTAGAGAGGTTAGATATTTGAAAGAGATTGAAATTTTAATGTGTTGGGATTTGTAAAGACTGTGGGACTTTTAAAGTTATTTATGTTTTTAAAAATAAATTTATTATTTTTATTTTATGTTCATTGATGTTTTGCCTGCATGTCAGTCTGTGTGAGGTGTCAAATCACCTGGAACTGGAGTTACAGACAGTAGTGAGCTGCCATGTGGGTACGAGAATTGAACCTGGGTCCTCTTGAAGAACAACCAGTGCTCTTAACTGCTGAGCCATCTCTCCAGCCCTATTATTTATGTTTTTAGTGTGATATCTTGGAGATGAAAAAGAAAGGAAAGGCGTGGTGTTGGCAGAGGCTGCTCGTTCGTTTCCCGGCCACCCAGACCTGAAATAATCACACAGAAACTGTATTAATTAAAAACTGCTTGGCCTTTTAACTTAGGCTTCTTATTAACTAACTTTTACATCTTAAATTACCCATTTCTATTATTCTGTGTATATCCACAAGGCTGTGGCTTACCGGGTAAAGTTCCAACGTCTGTCTCCTTCAGCAGCTATATGGCATCTCTCTGACTCTGCCTTCTCTTCTCCTCTATCACTGCTTGGAGTTCCCACTTTGCTCTATTCTGCACTTTCATAGGCCCAAAGCAGCTTCTTTATTAACCAATGGTAATAAAACATATTCACAGCATACAGAGGGGAACTCCATACCAGGTATGGCTTAGTAGTGATGTGTTTGGGTGTGAGGTTGACAAAGGGTCAGTTGTGCTGTTTAGACTTATATCAACTTGATACAAAAGCTAGTTAACTGAAAGGAGGAGCCCTCAATTGAGAAAATGCATTCATAAGATATGACTTTAGGGCATTTTTCAATTAGTGATTGGTGGGGGAGGGCCCAGTCCAATGTGGGTGGTACCATTACTGGGCTGGTGCTCCTGGGTTCTATAAGAAAGCAGGCTGAGCAAGTCAAGTAAGCAGTACTCCTCCATGGCCTTTGTTTCAGCTTCTGTCTCTGGGTTCCTGCCCTATTTGAGTCCTTGTCCTGACTTCCTTCATTGATGACCAGCAATGTGGAAGTTTAAGCCAAATAAACCCTCTCTTCCTCAAGCTGCCTTTTGGTCACAGTGTTTCATCGCAGCAACTGAAACCCTGTTACAACTAGTGTGTGTGTGTGTGTGTGTGTGTGTAGACACAGAGCATGTGAGTAAACAGAGTCAGTGCCTTTGGCGCTTTGAGTAGGTTAGGACTTGGTGTTTCTCTGTGAAGATCAGAGCCACCCTGTGGATGTCATGGGGGACAGCCAGGAAAAGGGTGTAGGTAGGAGCCATATCCTCTCAAAGCTGCCAGTTAACCCTGAGCAGGTCTATTTCAGCCACTTCCATCTTTCTTGTTCTTTTTTTCATCTTTCTTGTTCTTATGAAAGATTTAAAAATATAATGTAATCTGGGTCAAAATACATTTGAAAACATTTGAACTGGTTTAACTCTTCATTGATTCTAAGTTCGGAAACAAACGTGGTTTAAAAATGTGGCGGGTGTTGGCAACATGATTTCCAACGTTGCAAGTTTCTTCTGATTTAGGTGCAGCGACTATGAAGACCATGAGAGTTTAACTTGCTAGAGAGAGAAGTGCGTGGGGGTGACGTAATGAATGTGCATGCTTTCAGTGTTTGACTGTTAGTGAATTTCATCGTTTTGTGGTTGTATGGAAAATATGCTCAATTATATATTTATATCTACATCTATCTATCTATATCTATCTATCTATCTATCTATCTATCTATCTATCTATCTATCTGTCTGTCTATCTCCTTTGAGATAATACAGTCAACTGAGTTTGTAGATTATAAACTCAGTACCAATGGGTGGCCATTGAGTTCATGGAGATAAATAGGGTGCTTTCAGGAAAGCATGTACAGTGGAAAGCAAGGGTTTCCAAGGACAGAATTGTGGGTGAGGCGGCATATTCATGGATGGTAGAAGTGGATAGCTCAAACAGACACGGGTGGTCTTGTCTTTCTGCCTGGGAGTAATCCTCAGGAAGCACAAAACGCAGAATGTATGGAGGAAGGAAAATGTCATCATGAACCCCACCACTCAGGCAGAGGACAAGTGGCCAAGGGCCTGGAAGCACCCCTTCAAGGGCCCCCTTTGTGATTGTTCTTATGTGTCTCTTGTTTAAGTCTTCTCTGACGATCTCTATTTGGTCACGTTGGTGTCCATCTACCTGGCCATGCTGGTATTCACCCACCAGGCCATGCTGGTATTCACCCACCAGACCGTGTTGGTGTTGACCCACCAGGCCGTGTTGTCAGTGTTGGTGTTCACCCACCAGGCCGTGTTAGTATTCATCTGAGCAGAAGTAAGAAGTCAGGATGAGAAGGTAAATACTGACGAGTTAAGGTGGTCTGAACACGGCCTGAGCTGCAATGGCGCTGCACAGCACAGTTCCCTGTCGAGAACTGTTATTTGCCCTCGACAGTTTCCTTGAAGACAGACAGCGTATCTTGATCATTGTCTTTCTGGACTCAAAACAATAGTTTGTGAACATATGAGTGTGACTCTGAGGACAGGAGGTGAGGCTGAGAAAGGGAAGTGAGGGATAGGTTCTCACTATGTAGCTCTTGAATGCTTCCTGCTCCAGACTCCCAAGAGCTAGAATTATGGCTGTGTGCCATAATTTTCCTTGGAATTTTGGTCACTGGAGCTGTGGCTGCCACTGTGATGAGGAAGAAGAGGAGCAGAGGGTCTTGCACTGTATCCCAGGCAGGCTTTGAATAGACTGTGTAGCTGTGATCGCTAAACTTCATCATCAGCTTCACTGGGTTTAGACTCTCACAGGAACTGCATCCAGAATGTACTGTGAGGGGTTTCCAGACAGGATGAACTGAAGAAGGAGAAGCCACCCTGAATTTGGTTGGTACCATACATAGCCAGGGATCCCAGACTGAATAAAACAGGAAAATTGAAAGTCAGATGAGAGCCAGTATTTTACCTGATTCCTGATCAATGGAGGCGTGAGAAGTCCCAGGCACACATCCCTAGTGCCATGAGCTCTATAATATTCCCATGCCAAGGTGGTCTGTACTGAAGTTACAAACCAAAACAAACTCTTCAGTTGCTTCTGTCTGACCTTTATCACAACAGCGCAAAAAGCAAGTGATACAGAAACCCAGGCTGGCCTCCAAGTCCTGGCAATTGTGGAAATTATAGGTTTGGACTACCACATCTGACTCCAGAAATCGTCTGTGTAACAAGACATAATGGATACACAGCCTAGTAGTTCCTTGTCTACATCAGTCTTTCTATGACCAGCAGCTTCTGTCTGAAGTCTGTTATAAATCTAGAATTTCAGCTCTATATCAGACTTCCTGAATCTTGCTGAGATATCTAGAGAACTCCTGTGCATAGTGAAGTCTGGGGCTTCCTGGTCTATGGGCCTTCAAGATACATGACTTATTCTGGAAGTGTTTTCCCGAGGGTTTTCTTCTAGCAGTTTCAGAATTTTGTTACATTAAATTCTTGATCTATTTTGAATTATTTTTTAAAACAGGGTAATAGTGATGTAGTGTTATTTTCTACCATTTACTGAAGAGGTTTGTTTTTCCATTGTATTTTTTGGGACTGTTGTTGACAATCAAGTGACTATAAACAGGGTTTATTTCTGCATCCTCTACCTCTTTTGTTGGCAAATATGCCTGTTCCTGTGCCTGTACCATGCTGGTTTTGTTAATTTGGGATAGGTACTGTAATTCTTCTGGCATTGCTCTTTCTGCCAATAATTACTTTGATTATTCAAGGTCTTTTGTTCTTCCATATGAGTTTTAGCATTTCTCTCGTTCTTTGAAGAACGTCATTGGGATTTTTGTCGGATTTACACTGATTTTCTTGATTTCTTTCAGCATTACAGTCATATTCAGAATATTAATTCTGTATATTCATGAACATCTAGTATGTATCTGTATGCTCACAAAGTATCTTCAAGTGTCTTCCTACATTTCTTTCTCAACTATTTTCTGTTTGCTTATTTGTTTGTTTGGTTATGTAGAACAGATTGGCCCCAAAGTTTTGGCCTCCTGAGTACTGGATTACAGTTGAGCCACCACGTCCAGGCTTCTTTGGTACTTACATCTTTAGTTATAGATGTCTTTGTCTTTAACCTCTTGATTTGAGCTTATTCATAGGTATTTAATACTTTTCATAGCAACTCTGAACGAGATTGCTTTCCCAATCTTTCTCACTCTGTTCTGTGTTACTTTGCTGAGAGTATTTTATGTAATTTCAAATATAAGAACATGCCATCTGTAAGTAAAGACAATTTGATGTCTTCCTTTGAAAATATAAAAAAATAAAAAATCCTTGCACCCTTTGACAACAACTCCCCATTTTTCTTATCTCCGGCTGAAGGTCTTGCACCTGCTAGTCTCCTCTGTGTCTCTTACAAATGTAGTAGTTGTTTTCTGAGCCCACCTTACTTCACTGACATATTACCCCTCAGACATCTCTGTGTTGTTGCATATGTCAGAATTTCCCTCTTTATGAAGGCCAAATATTATTTCATTATTGTGTGTGCATGTATGTTTTATGTGTATGTGTGTGTGTGTACATGTTCACGTGTGTGTATGTGCATGACTGTGAATGTGTATGGAGGCCAGAAGTTGAGATAAAGTCTCAGCCTGAATCTCAATAGTCTCTTCTAGACTAGCTCCTGGTAAGCCTGAAGATCTGCCTGGCCCTATGCCTATCTTCCAATTTATAGCCAATAATGCAGCTCCTAGACTGCATGTGGGCCCTAGGAAGAGCCAACTTTGTAGCATACTCTCTCTCTTTTCCTTCATATGTCAATATATATTTAGGTTGTTTCTATGTTTTGGATATTGTAAACATTGCTGCAATGAACACACAAATATATTTTTGAGATACATATTTTAATTCCTTTCAGTAGGCAACCGGAAGTATGTATGTGTGTGTCACTGGATTATATAACACTTGTATTTTTTATTTTTAAGTATTTGTTTTCATTTTATGTATACAAATGTCTTGCCTGTGTGTAGGTATAAGCATTACATACATACAGTGCTTGCTACATCTCAAGCCTTTGCTTCTGGTGCTTCTATTCTTTTGTCGTCTTTTCCGTGGGATTCCCCAAGCTCTGAGAGGAGGAATTTGAAGGAGAGATTCCCTTTATGACTAGCTGTTTGAAGGTCTCTCACTCTCTGTATATTGCCTGCCTGTGGATCTCTGAATTTGCTCTTATTTCCTGAGATGGAAGATTTTCTGATGACGGCTGAGCAAGGCACGCGTATAGTAGAATATCATTAGGAGTCATTTTATTGTAGGGCGAAGGCTCATATGTAGGTACCAGCTCAATGCCTCCATGTTCGTTGCATTGTGTAGGTGTTGTCTTCAGCAATGGGACATTGCTGTCAGTTCGGGAGAGCAGCCTGTAGTCTTGCCAACAGCCTGGGTTGCTTGGGAATTCCCACGGGACTCCTTTGATCAACAACTCAATTAGATGTAACTAATTCTGGTACTGAAAGCTTCATTTGGTGACAAGAGATGGCCACTTGGAACTCTGTCTCCCCCATTATTTTGGCTATTTCCTTTAGATCACCTTCGTATAGTATATATGTTAGGAAGTTTCTACAGTATTATATCTACTACCCCTTAATTCTAGCCATCTCTCCTCATAGTCCCTCCCTTGTTCCCTTTCCCTTCCACCCCTCACTTGATCCTCCTGTTCCAGACCCCCATCCAACCATAACTATTTATTTTATTTTACTTTCCTAACAAGATCTACCTCACTCCACTAGTCCCTTACTTTATACCTACCCTCTGTGGTTCTACAGATTGTATATTGGTTAACAGCTAATATCTACATATAAGCAAATACATATCTTGTTTGTCTTTCTGGGTCTGGGTTACCTCACTCAGGATGATTTTTTTCTAGTTCCATTTTTCCCCTGGTTTTTGAAGATAGAGTTTCTCTGTGTAGCTTTGGCTCTCTTGGATCTTACTCTGTAGATCAGGCTGGCCTTGAACTCATAGAGGCCTGCTTTTGAGTGCTGGGATTACAGGCGTGTGCCACCATTGCCCAGCTAGTTCCACCTATTTACCTGTGAATTTCATGATTTTATTCTTTTTAATGGCTAATATTCCATTGTGTAAATTTACCACATTTTCTTTACCCATTCTTCTGTTGAGGAACAAATAGACTGTTTCCAGTTTCCAGCTACTAAAATGAGAGCAACCCCATGAACATGGTTGAGCAAGTGTCTGTGGTAGCATAAAGTATCCTTCGGGCATATACCCAAGAGTGATTATAGCTGGATCTTGAGGTAGATACATTCCCATCTTCCTGAAGCATTGCCACATTGACTTCTCCAGTGCCTCTACAAGTTTGTACTCCCACCAGCATTGGGTAAATGTTCCCTTACTCCACATCCTCTCCAGCATGAGCTGTCACTTGTGTTATTGATCTTAGACAATAAGTGTAGGAAGCCACCTGGAGGCACAGGTGGTCCTGCAGTTTGGAGGTATACAAGCCCATACCTGGCTTAGCCACGTGAGGCTGAGCACCCTTGCTTGCACATGCTCAGAACAGCAGAATGGCATTAACCAATCAGGACAGCGTTCAAACCTCTCCACCATTTAAAAGCAGCTGCCTCTGGGCTCTACTTCCTCTCTCTAAGCTTTCTCTTGTCCCTGCTCTATCTTCCCTTCCCCCAATTTTCCTCAACCAAATGCTCCGAATAAAGACGTGTACAGAGAAGGAATTCTCGTTTTTAGTGGCGTTCATTCCTGCTGGTCAGGATGCGCGACACAAATAAGTATCTCAAAGTATTTTTGAATTGCATTTCTCTGATGACTGTGACTATGCAGACAAAACTTGCACTAGAGGAATTCAGTCAAAATTGTAGTGATATTTCATTTGTATTTTAATTAAAAAAACCTTGCCTGAAGATCAGAGAGTAAAACAGCCCCACTGATTAGCTTTACAGACTAGGAAGTGGTAACATACACCTTTAATCCCAGTAGCCACACTAATTTGCCATAGAGACTGGGCAGTAGTGGTATACACCTTTAATCTCAGCTCTAAAGAGGAATATAGGATGGGAAGGAGACAGCTCTCAGGCTCAGTCTCGTTCTGAGAATTCCTGGAGGCAGGATCGCTATTTCGGACTGAGACAAAGGTAAGAGCCAGTGGTTGGTTGTTTTGCTTTTCATACTTTCAGGTTGAACCCCAATATCAGTCTCTGGGTTTTCATTAATTGTGCTATACAAAGTCCTAGCATGGATCAGGCTGATGCTCATGAAGTCATACCCTAGCTGAGGAGTTGTTAACAACTGATGGATGCTAGGGGGAAGTGGTGGTTTCAGTGAGGATGGCTCCCATAGGTTCATGTGTTTCAGTACTTGGTCCCTAGTTAGTGGAACTGTTTGGGAAGGATTAGGGGGTGTGGCCTTGGTGGAGGAGGTGTGTCATGAGGGCAGACTTTGAGCCCGCAAAGTGATCTCACTAAAATCAGGAACAAGACAAGTCTGTCTACTCTCTCTGTAGCTATTTAAGATAGTTCTTGAGGCTCTGGCTAGAGCAATAAGACAACAAAAGGAGATCAAGAGGATTTAAATTGGAAAGGAAGAAGTCAAACTCATTATTTGCAGATGATATGATAATATACATAAGTGACCCCCAAAACTTTACTAGGGAACTTATACTACTATGGTGGCACCTGTACTACCTGGAATTGTGGTTGGGCAAGGGTCTGGGAAGTAAAGAATGCACAGAGACACGGGTCACTCTTAAAGCAAGAATGCCAATTCCATCGTGTTCCAGGGCTACTTATATAGTGCTCTCCTTGATTAGTGGCCACCCCCTAGCTCTCAGGATTTTCTACTGCAAGCCCACCAGAAACCACTTCCTTGTTATCAGGAACTCATGAGGGTTTTGTGTTCAGAGCAGTTGCATGCATAGAAAACCAAATTGTTTACTCCAGCAGGTCATAGAAAGGTCAGAGTCTGAGGGTCTGTAGCCCCTAACAATACAGCTGATAAATACCTTCATTGATGTGGCAGGATACAAGATCAACTAAAAAAAAATCAAATATCCCTCCTATATACAAATGATAAAGAAGCTGAGAAAGAAATCAGAGAAACATCACCCTTCACAATAGCCACAAATAACACAAAATATCTTGGGGGGGGGGTAACATTAACTAAAGAAGTGAAAGATCTATTAGACAAAACTTTAAGTCTTTGAAGAAAGAAATTGAAGAAGATGCCAGAAAATGGAATGTAAACTTAGAACCACTTTGGAAATCAGAATGACGGTTTCTCAAAAAATCGGAAATCAACCTTCCTCAGGAACGAGCAGTACCACTCTTGGGCGTATACCAAAAAGATGCTCAATCATACTACAAAGACATTTGTTCAACTATGTTCACAGCAGCATTATTTGTAATAGCCAGAACCTGGAAACAAACTAGATGCCCCTCAACCGAAGAATGGATAAAGAAAATGTGGCATTGTTTGTCATAGCCAGAACCTGGAAACAACCTAAATGCCCCTCGACTGAAGAATGGATAAGGAAAATGTGGTACATTTGCACAATGGAGTACTACACAGCAGAAAAAATAATGACATCTTGAAATTTGCAGGCAAATGAATGGAGTTAGAAAATATTATATTATTTTGAGTGAGGTAATCCAGACCCAGAAAGATAATTATCACATGTACTCACTCATAAGTGGTCTTTAAATATAAACCAAAGAAAACCAGCCTACAAATCACAATCCTAGAGAACCTAGACAACATTGAGGACCCTAAGAGAGACACACATAGATCTAATCTACATGGGTAGTAGAAAAAGACAAGATCTCTTGAGTAAATTGGGAGTATGGGGACCTTGGGAGAAGGTTGAAGTAGGGGGGGGGAGAGGCAGGGAGGAGAGCAGAGAAAAATGTAGAGCTCAATAAAAAGAAAAAAAAAAGAAAAAAGAAAATTGGCACATTTACATGTTAGAGTACTGCTCAGTGGTAAAAAGCAATGACATCGTGAAATTTGCATGCAAATGGATGGAACTAGAAAAAAGAAAACCATCCTGAGTGAGGTACCCAGACCCAGAAAGATGAACATGGTATGTACTCTGGATACTAGCTATAAAGCAAAGGATATTGAACCTATAGTTTATGATCCTAGAGAAACTAAGTAACAAGGTGAACCCTAAGAAAAACATTCATAGCTCCACCTGGAAAGGGGAAACAGACAAGATCTCCTGAGAAAAATAGGAACATGGGGATGTGGGGAGTAGTGTGGGCAGAAGGGGAAGATGAGGGGAGAAGAGAGGGGAGAAGAACTTGAGGGAATGGGATAGTCAAGATGGAGGAAGGACAGAGATGAGAGCAAGGAAAGAGATATTTTGATTGAGGGAGTCATTAACGGACTAGCAAGAAACCTGACACTAGAGAAATTTCCAGGAATCCACAAGGATGACCCCAGAAAAGACCCTAAGAAATAGAGAAGGGGCCTGAACTGCCATTGCCCTGTAGTCAAACTGATGAGTGTCTTAAATATCGCCATAGAACCTTCATCCAGTAACTGATGGAAACAGAGGCAGAGACCTGCAGCGGAGCACTGGGCTGAGCTCCCAAAGTCCAGTTGAAGGGTGGGAAGACTGAGAATATGAGCAAGGAGGCCAAGACCATGATGGGTACACCCACTGAAACAGCTTACCTGAGCTAATGGGAGCCCACTAACTCCAGCCCGACAGCATAGGTCCAAACTAGTCCTATGGCTGGGGCAGACTGAGGGGCCACTGGCAGTGGCATCAGGATTTATCCCTACTGCTTGTACTGGCTTTTTGGGAACCCATTCTCTTTGGATGGTTTCGTTACTCAGCCTAAATATAGTAGGGAGGGCCTTGGACCTTCTCCCAAAGCAATGTGCCTTACCCTCTCTGAGGATGGATAAAGGGTGGGGTGGGGAGGTTAGATGAAGGAAATGGGAGGAAGGGAGGGAGTGGGAACTGGGACTGGTACGTAAAATGAAAAAAGGTTGTCTGTTTTTTAAAAAGAAAACAAACAGGTGGAGAAGGCTTTGCTTCTCCCCGTGGTGAAGCTGATGCTCAGGATGGTGGAGACAATGCGGACATAGGAGAAGATTGGGATAAGGGTTCCCAGCCCATGCAATAAGCGGGCGCAAAGCAGGATGTCAACAGTGACCGAGATATCCGAACAGGACAGGGGGAAAAGGGCAGGCAGCTCACAGGTGTAGTGGTGAATAGTCTGAGCCTCACAGAAGTCCAGGTTCACAGCCAAGAGCACAATGATGGTTGCATTGAGAGAGGCCACGCCCCATGAGGCCAACACAAGCCTCGCACACAGCTCAGTTCTCATCACTGGGCCATAAAGCAGTGGATGGCAGACGGCAGTATAGCGATCATAAGCCATGACGGAGAGAGCAGGCAGGCTTCAGTCCCAGAAGAAAAAAACACAAAGAAGACCTGAGCCAGGCAGCCCTCTATCGAGATGCTTTTCTTCTCAGACAGGAGTCCTTCAGCAGCTTTGGTACTGTGACGGATGTGAAGCAGAGGTCCAGGAAGGACAGGTTGCTTAAGAAGAAGTACATGGGCGTGTGGAGGTGGGAGTCAGCCCTGATCACCAGCAGCATCGTCAGGTTTCCCGTCATGGTGAGGAGGTAAATCCCCAGGAACAGCACGAAAAGCAGAGCCTCGATGAGGGGGTCGTCAGAGAGCCCAGTGAGAAGGAACTCCGTGATGGTTCCTCTGTGGAACCGCTGTGGTTCCTCCAGGCCATTTGTGGTTATTTCCTCGGAATAAAGTGGAAAGAGGGGGTGAGGTTTTTTGGGGTTTTCGTGTTATCTAGGGCATCATCTTGCCTGCTCCTACGGTTCCCCCAGCTTTGTTTGAGCCTGAGCAACGGCGTGTGGAACCACTCTCTGCACACCTTGCAATGAGCTTGTCCTTCTTCGCTGACACCATTCTTTGCTCATGGTTTACATAGTTCAGAGAATTCCATTCCTGTTCCACAGGGTTTATAGATATAATATTGCTAGGTTACTTACACATGTAAGGCTCCCCCGCTCTGAGACAGGGTTTCTCTGTAGCGTTGGAGCCTGTCCTGGAACTATCTCTTGTAGACCAGACTGGCCTCAAACTCACAGAGATCCGCCTGCCTCTGCCTCCCGAGTGCTGGGATTAAAGGCGTGAGCCACCACTGCCTGTCTACACATACAGTTTTTATTACATGTTCTACAGTAGCTCAGAAATCCTCATTCTCATTGTGTCTTACAGATCATTGTACTGCCTATGACAATGGTGGTTCCAAACGGCCCACTTGCCGCATTCCTCCGTTCAGGATAAGCCACAGATACTTACTAGCACATGAAATTTTATTAACATCAAAAAAAATTGTATTCAGAGGACTTTCTTACTCTTGTTTTCCTAGCAGTTCTAGGAAGTATTTCAGTCTCTGAGAGCTATTCTCATTCTACTCTGGTGAAATGTGACAATGAACGGTGCTGATGTCAAGTAGAGGAGCCAAAAAATAAAAAAAATCCCCTTGTTTTTCTAATTCTTAGTCTGGTATTTAAGGTGGGTACCTCATGAATAAAGAGCAATTTTCCTACCACAATATTCTGGAATTTTCCTTGCTTACTCTATCTTGATTTTCAGTCATTTCCTCCTCTCTTTTATTATATTTTTTTGAAACTTGAGGAAAATTTTATTATCACCATGCACAAAGCTCAAGTCCAAATGGATTAAAGACCTCAATATAAATCCGACCACATTGAACCTGATAGAAGAGAAAGTGGGAAGTAGACTGCAACACACGGGCATGGGAGACCACTTTCTACATATAACCTCAGTAGCACAGTCAATAAAAGCAACATTGAATAAATGGGACCTCCTGAAACTGAGAAGCTTCTGTAAAGCAAAGGACACTGTCAGTAAGACAAAAAGACATCCTACTGAATGGGAGAAGATCTTCACCAACCCCGCATCAGACAAAGGTCTGATCTCCAAAATATATAAAGAACTCAAGAAACTAGACTTTAAAATTCTAATCAACCCAATTAAAAAATGGGGCACTGAACTGAAAAGAGAATTCTCAACAGAAGAAATCCAAACGGCCAAGAGACACTTAAGGTCAAGTTCAACTTCCTTAGCGATCAGAGAAATGCAAATCAAAACAACTTTGAGATACCATCTTACACCTGTCAGAATAGCTAAACTCAAAAACACCAATGATAGCCTATGCTGGAGAGGATGTGGAGTAAGGGGGACACTCATCCATAGTTGGTGGGAATGCAAACTTGTGCAACCACTTTGGAAATCAGTGAGGCAGTTTCTCAGGAAATTAGAAATCAACCTCCCTCAGGATCCAGCAATACCACTCTTGGGAATATACCCAAGAAATGCCCAATCATAATACAAAAGCATTTGTTCAACTATATTCATAGCTGCTTTATTTGTAATAGCCAGAACCTGGAAACAACCTAGATGCCCCTCAATGGAAGAATGGATAAAGAAAGTGTGGAATATATACACACTCAGTGTACTACCACTGAGTACTACTCAGTGGTAAAAAAAAAACCAATGACATCTTGAATTTTGCATGCAATGAATGGAAATAGAAAATACTATCCTGAGTGAGATAACTCAGACCCAAAAAGAGGAATATGGTATGTACTCACTCTTTAGTGGACTCTAGCCATAAACCAAGGACATTAAGCCTATAGTTCACAAGCCTAGAGAAGCCAAACAACAAGGTGAACCCAAAGAAAAACATATATAGATTCGCCTGGAAATTGGAAGCAAACAACATTGTAGGCCAAAAGTTGGGAGCATGGGGGTGGAGGTAGGGGTGGGGGTCAGGTTGGGGGAAGGAGAGAGGGAGAGAGGGAAGGGAGAAGGGAAAGACTGGCCAGAGCTTGGGGGAGTGGGAGGGTGGAGATGGGGGAAGGGCAGATATAGGAGCAGTAAAGAAGATATCTACATTAAGGGAGCCATTTTAGGGTTGGCAAGAGACTTGGCTCTAGGGGGATCCCAGGTGTCCACAGGGATGTCCCCAACTAGGTCCTTGGTCAGCAGAGGAGAGGGTGCCTGAACTGGTCTTGCTCCACTATCACATTGTGACTATCTCGAATATCACCATAGAATCTTTGTCTGGTGACGGATGGAGATAGAGACAGAGACCCTCATCAGAGCAATGGACTGAGCTCCCAAGGTCCAGTTGAAAGGCAGAAGGAGGGAGAAGATGAGCAAGGAAGTCAGGACCACGAGGGGTTGGTCCACCAATTGAGGCAGTGTGCCTGTTCTAATGGAAGCTCACCAAATCCAGCTGGACCGGGTCTGAATGAGCCTGTGATCAAACCGGACTCTCTGATTGTGGCTGACAATGGGGGCTGACTGAGAAGCCATTGATAATGGCATTGGGACTTGTTTTTATGGCATGTTCTGGCTTTTTGGGACCCTAGTCTATATGGATGCACAGCTTCCTAGGCCTGGATGTGGGGGGGGGCTTGGACTTCCCACAGGGCAGGGTTCCCTGTCCTCTCTCAAGCAGGGAGGGGGCGGGAGGAGGGCCAGTGGGGAGCCGGGGGGGGGATATTGGAGGAGGGGAGGAAGTGTAAATTTTTGAATGGAAAAAATAAAAAAAAATAGAATTAAAAAAAAAAAACCCAGCAAAACCCTAGGGCAGCAAGCTGCAAATCCCCACAGCCCCCTGGAGGGGAGAAATGGGGGAAGTCAGCCTTGCTGTTTGAGTTCCTTGTGGAGGTCAGTTCTCTGAAGGGCAAACAGCCATGAGTCAGGGAGGAGAGCTTTAGAGCAGGTGAAAACCCCAAACACTAGAGAAAGCTTGCCCAGCGTCAGAAAGAAAGAGATGAAAAAGGAGAGGTCACACCTTCCTGGTTCAGATCTGTGAAAGGCAGGAGGACCTGACAGACATTCATGGTGGCTCTGGACTGATTGCATAGAGGGCAGGATTTTCCATTTCTTTTTTTTTTTTTTTTTGACAAGGGCTTATATACTCCAGGCAGGCTTTGAACTGAATCTGAGGGTGACCCCGACCTCCTGATTCTCCTGCCTTTAATGCTGGAGTTGCAGGCATGCACCAGCCTGCCTGGGCTTGTTTCTTTTCTTTAAGGACGGAAAGTTTTTTTCTCTTGTGGCTTCACTCATGCTCCCATTCACTTCAGTGTCCTCTTCTGTTCTAGGGTCCAAGTTCATATGCCTTTCAGTCTCAATGCAAGCCTTGTTATTTCTTCCTCAGCTACAGCTTAAATTCTGCTCCTAAGGGAACGCCCATCAATCAAAGCTAAAGAGCAGCTTAGCCCC
The DNA here is from genome assembly GCF_982192425.1 of Myodes glareolus. Taxonomy (NCBI): domain Eukaryota; kingdom Metazoa; phylum Chordata; class Mammalia; order Rodentia; family Cricetidae; genus Myodes; species Myodes glareolus. Next base: position 61,400,518 of record NC_142044.1, on the reverse strand, counting down.
CAGCCAAGGCTACCTGTGAGTGTGGACAAATGTGTGTGTGCAAGGTTACCTGTGAGTGTGGACAAATGTGTGTGTGCAAGGTTACCTGTGAGTGTGGACAAATGTGTGTGCGCAAGGTTATCTGTGAGTGTGGACAAACAGAGGCACGTGTGTGCGCAAGGTTACCTGTGAGTGTGGACAAACAGAGGCACGTGTGTGTGCAAGGTTACCTGTGAGTGTGGACAAATGTGTGTGTGCAAGGTTACCTGTGAGTGTGGACAAATGTGTGTGCGCAAGGTTATCTGTGAGTGTGGACAAACAGAGGCACGTGTGTGCGCAAGGTTACCAGTGAGTGTGGACAAACAGAGGCACGTGTGTGTGCAAGGTTACCTGTGTGTGTGGACAAACAGACGCGCACATATGTGTGTGTGTGCGTGCGTGTGTATGTTTGTGTGTGTGTGTGTGTGTGTGCGTGTGTGTGTAATTTTAGCTGGGTTCAGGGATACCAAAGCCTAAACACTGTTAGTCACAACTTTTGATGACCCTTCATAAATAAGTTTATAAACATTGTTGAAGATCTACATAAGCAATGTGAGGTGACACATTTGTTCTATTGTTTACAAGGATTTGAATATTTTAAAATCATTTGTGGGTAGAACATTCCTGATGATTAACTCTGTCCATTCACTTTTAGTCATAAGGAGAAGTTGACACAGTGTCTTTGGGGAGCATGAAATCTCATCCAAGAATAATGTAGTATTTCTGAAGACTATTGTTCCTTCTAAAATCCATGTTTTCTATGGATGGAAGAATACAAAGCATCGTAAAGAAAGGATCCAGCTCTCATCATCATTTTAAAGGGCATTTCAAACTGATTTCAGAGTTATTTTGTTTTATTGCATATCTTTTTGTGTGTGTGAAGATCATTTATTGTGTGCATGTGCATGTGAAGGTCAGAGGTTTGTGTGAAGTGTCTTCTTCAATTGCTTTCTGTTTTTGGAGATAGGGCCTTTCATTGAACCCTCTGATTCAACTATAGTGGCTGGCAAGTAAAACTGGGTATCCTGTCTCCATCTCCCCAAATTAGTATTATAGGCATGTACCACTGACCTGGGATTCCATTTATTTATTTATTTATAAAAATTTCCACCCTTCCCCTCCCCCCACTCCCTCTGCTCCTCCCTCTCCAGTCCTAAGAGCAGTCAGGGTTTCCTGCCCTGTGGGAAGTTCAAGTTCCTCCCCCCTCCCTCCAGGTCTAGGAAGGTGAGCATCCAAACAGACTAGGATCCCAAAAAGCCAGTACATGCAGACGAAACAAGTGCCAGTGCCATTATTAATGGCTTCTCAGTCAGCCCCCATGTCAGCCATATTCAGAGAATCCGGTTTGATCGCATGCTCGTTCAGTCCCAGTCCAGCTGGCCTTGGTGAGCTCTCATTCGATCAGTCCCCTGGTATCAGTGGGTGAACGCACCCCTCAAGGTCCTGACTTCCTTGTTCATGTTCTCCCTCCTTCTGCTCCTCATTTGGACCTTGGGGCTCCAATGTGGGTCTCTGTCTCTATCTCCATCCATCGTCGGATGAAGGTTCCCTCTGATCCTGACTTCCTTGCTCACGTTCTTCCTCCTTCTGCTTCTCATTTGGACCTAGGGAGTTAAGTCCAGTGTTCCAATGTGGGTCTCTGTCTCTATCTCCATCCATCGCCAGATGAAGGTTCTATGGTGATATGTAAAATATTCATCAGTATGGTTATGGGCCAAGGCCAGTTCAGGCACCCTCTCCTCTGCTGCCCAGGGAACAATCTGGGGATCTCTCCTTGGACCTGGGAACCCCTCCAGAATCAAGTCTCTTGCAAACCCTAAAATGGCTCCCTTAGTTGAGATATATACTTCTCTGCTCGCATATCCATCCTCCCTCCCTCCCCCATCCCATTCCCCCAAGCTATCCTCGATCCTCCCCTTCTCCCTTCTCTCTAACCATCTCCCCTTGCTTCCACTCCCCCACCTCCCGTGCACTCAAGTTTGCCTGGCAATCTTGTCTACTTCCAATATCCGGGAGGGTAACTATATGATTTTCTTCAGGTTCACCTCCTTATTTAGCTTCTCTAGGCTCACGAATTATAGGCTCAAAGACCTTTAATTATGGCTAGAATCCACTTATGAGTGAGTACATACCATATTCCCCTTCTTGGATCTGTGTTACTTCACTCAGTAAAGCGTTTTCTATTTCCATCCATTTGCATGCAAAATTCAAGATGTCATTCTTTTTTACCGCTGAGTAAAACTCTAATGTATATATGTTCCACAACTTTTTTAACCATTCTTCTATTGAGGGGCACCTAGGTTGTTTCCAGGTTCTGGCTATTACAAATAGTGCTGCTATGAACATAGTTGAACAAATGCTTTTGTAGTATGATAGGGCATCTCTTGGGTATATTCCCAAGAGTGGAATTGCTGGGTCCTGAGGGAGTTTGACTCCCAGTTTCCTGAGAAATCGCCACACTGATTTCCACAGTGGCTGCACAAGTTTGCATTCCCACCAACAATGGTTGAGTGTTCCCCTCACTCCACATCCTCTCCAGCATAGGCTATCATTGGTGTTTTTGAGTTTAGCTATTCTGACAGGTGTAAGATGATATCTCAAAGTTGTTTTGATTTGCATTTCTCTGATTGCTAAGGAGGTTGAGCATGACCTTAAGTGTCTTTTGGCCATTTGAAGTTCTTTTGTTGAGAATTCTCTGTTCAGTTCAGTACCCCATTTTTTAATTGGGTTAATTAGAGTCTTAGTGTCTAGTTTCTTGGGTTCTTTGTATATTTTGGAGATCAGACTTTTGTCTGATGAGGGGTTGGTGAAGATCTTCTCCCAGGCAGAAGGTAGCCTTTTTGTCTTACTGACAGTGTCCTTTGTTTTACAGAAGCTTCTCAGTTTCAGGAGGTCCCGTTTATTCATTGATTCTCTTATTGTCTGTGCTACTGGGGTTCTACCTTGGAAGTGGTCTCCTGTGCCTATGTCTTGTAGACTACTTCCCACTTTCTTTTCTGTCAGGTTCAAAGTGGTCAGATTAATGTTGAGGTCTTTAATCCATTTGGACTTGACTTTTGTGCATGGTGATAGATATGGATCTACTTTCATTCTTCTACAGGTTGACATCCAGTTATGACAGCACCATTTGCTAAAGATGCTTTCCTTATTATACTGTATACCTTTATCTCCCTTGTCGAAAATCAGGTGTTCATAGGTTTGTGAGTTAATATCCTGGTCTTCTATTTGATTCCATAGGTCAACTTCTCTGTTCTTATGCCAATACCAAGCTGTTTTCAATACTGTATCTCTGTAATAGAGTTTGAAGTCAGGGATGGTTATACCTCCAGAAGTTCCTTTATTGTATAAGATTGTTTTGGCTATCCTGGGTTTTTTGTTTTTCCATATAAAGTTGATTATTATTCTCTCAAGGTCTGTGAAGAATTTTGATGGGATTTTGATGGGGATTGCATTGAATCTATAGATTGCTTTTGGTAGAATTGCCATTTTTACTATGTTGATCCTCCCAATCCAAGAGCAAGGGAGATCTTTCCATTTTCTGGTATCCTCCTCAATTTCTTTCTTCAAAGACTTAAAGTTCTTGTCAAATAGGTCTTTCACTTCCTTGGTTAGAGTTATCCCAAGATATTTTATGCTATTTGTGGCTATCGTGAAAGGTGAAGTTTCTCTGATTTCCCTCTCTGCTTCTTTATCCTTTGTGTATAGGAGGGCAACTGATTTTTTGGAGTTGATCTTGTACCCTGCCACAGTACTAAAGGTGTTTATCAGCTGTAGGACTTCTTTGGTAGAGTTTTTGGGGTCGCTTATGTACACTATCATATCATCTGCAAATAACGAGAGTTTAATTTTTTCCTTTCCAATTCGAATCCCCTTGATCCCCTTATATTGTCTTATTGCTATTGCTAGAACTTCAAGCACTTTATTGAAAAGGTATGGAGAAAGTGGACAGCCTTGTCATGTTCCTGATTTTAGTGGAATGACTTTGAGTTTCTCTCCATTCAATTTGATGTTAGCTGTCGGCTTGCTGTAAATAGCTTTTTATTATATTTAGGTATGATCCTTGTATCCCCAATCTCTCCGACACCTTTATCATAAAGGGGTGTTGAATTTTGTCAAATGCTTTTTCAGCATCCAATGAAATGATCATATGGTTTTTTTCTTTCAGTTTATTTATATGATGGATTACATTGATAGATTTGCGTATGTTGAACCAGCCCTGCATCTCTGGGATGAAGCCTACTTGATCATAATGGATAATTTTTCTAATGTGTTCTTGGATTCGGTTTGCCAGTATTTCATTGAGAATTTTTGCGTCGATGTTCATGAGTGAGATTGGCCTGTAATTCTCTTTCTTGGTTGTGTCTTTGTGTGGTTTTGGTATCGGGGTAACTGTAGCTTCATAAAAAGAATTTGGCAATGACTCTTCTGTTTCTATATTGTGAAATACATTAAGGAGTATAGGTATTAGCTCTTCTTGGAAGTTCTGGTAGAATTCTGCATTGAAACCATCTGGTCCTGAGCTTTTTCTGGTAGGGAGGTTTTTGATAACAGCTTCTATTTCTTTGCTACTAACAGGTCTATTTAGATTGTTCACCTGGTCTTGATTTAACTTTGATAAATGATACTTATCTTAAAAAAGTCCATTTCTTGTACATTTTCCAACTTTGTGGCACATAAGCTTTTGTAGTAAGATCTAATGATTCTCTGAATTTCCTCTGTGTCTGTGGCTGTGTCCCCCTTTTCATTTCTGATCTTATTGATTTGCATGTTCTCTCTCTGCCGTTTGATTAGTTTGGCTAGGGGTTTGTCAATCTTGTTGATTTTCTCCAAAAACCAGCTTTTTGTTTCATTGATTCTTTGGATTATTTTCTGTGTTTCTATTTTGTTGATTTCAGCCCTCAGTTTGATTATTTCCAGTCTTCTACTCCTCCCAGGTGAGTCTGCTTCTTTTTTTTCCAGAGCTTTCAGGTGTGCTGTTAAGTCTCCAATATGTGCTTTCTCAGTTTTCTTTAATTGGGCACTTAGTGCTATGAACTTTGCTCTTAGCACTGCTTTCATTGTGTCCCATAGGTTTGAGTATGTTGTGTCTTTATTTTCATTAAATTCAAGGAAGACTTTAATTTCTTTCTTTATTTCATCCTTGACCCAGGGGTGATTCAGTAGTTGACTGTTCAGCTTCCATGAGTTTGTAGGCTTTCTGGGGTTAGAATTGTTGTTGAATTCTAACTTTATTCCATGGTGATCTGACAAGACACAGGTGGTTACTAATATTCTTTTGTATCTGTGGAAGTTCGCTTTGTTACTGAGTATGTGGTCAATTTTCGAGAAGGTTCCATGAGCTGCAGAGAAGGTATATTCTTTCCTATTTGGGTGGAATGTTCTATAGATATCTGTTAAGTCCATTTGATTCATTACGTCTATTAGTTCTCTTATTTCTCTGTTAGGTTTCTGTCTGATTGACCTGTCCATTGGTGAGAGAGGTGTGTTGAAGTCTCCTACTATTAGTGTGTGTGGTTTGATGACTGCCTTGAGTTCTAGAAGTTTTTCTTTTACATAAGTGGGTGCTTTTATATTAGGGGCATAGATATTCAGGATTGAGACTTCCTCCTGATGAATTGTTCCTGTTATGAGCATAAAATGTCCGTCTCCATCTCTTCTGACTGATTTTAGTTTGAAGTTAATTTTGTTGGAAATTAGAATGGCCACACCTGCTTGTTTCTTGGGTCCATTTGCTTGAAAAACCTTTTCCCAACCCTTTACTCTGAGTAGATTTCTGTCTTTGTGGTTGAGGTGTGTTTCTCGTAAACAACAGAATGTTGGATCCTGTTTTTGTATACAATCTCTTAGTCTGTGCCTTTTTATAGGTGAGTTGAGTCCATTAATATTAAGTGATATTAATGACCAGTGGTTGTTGCCTCTGGTTATTTTTATTTATTTATTTATTTTTTGTGTAGTAGAGTTTGTGTGTTTCCCTTCTTTGAGTTGGGGTTGTGAAGGGTCGCTAGATGTCTGAGTTATTTTAGGCAGTGTTGGCAATGTTAGATTCCTTGGGTTGCGATTTTCCTTCTATTACTTTCTGTAAGGCTGGATTTGCGGCTACGTATTGTTTAAATTTGTTTTTATCCTGGAATATTTTGTTTTCTCCATTGATAGTGAACGATAGGTTGGCTGGGTATAGTAGTCTGGGCTTGCATCCATCGTCTCTTAGTTTCTGCAGTACCTTTATCCAGGACCTTCTGGCTTTCATGATTTCCATAGAGAAGTCCGTGTAAGTCTGATAGGTTTACGTTTGTAAGTTACTTGACCTTTTCCCTTTGCAGCTCTTAATATTCTTTCTTTAATCTGTATGTTTTGTGTTTTGATTATTATATGGCGAGGGGATTTTTTTTGATCCAGTCTATTCGGTGTTCTGTATGCTTCTTGAACCTTCATAGGAATATCGTTCTTTGGATTGGGAAAGTTTTCTTCTATAACTTTGTTGAATATATTTTCTGGGCCTTTGATCTGCAATTCTTCTCCTTATTCTACTCCTTTTATTCTTAGATTTGGTCTTTTTATTATGTCCCAGATTTCTTGAATGTTTTGTGATGAGAATTTGCTGGATTTGCAAATTCTGATCAAATCTGATTTGATCAGAGCGTTTATTTTCTCTATGGTGTCTTCATAATCTGAGATTCGTTCTTCTATCTCTTGTATTCTATTGGTTATGCTTGATTCTGTAGTCTCTGTTCATTTATCTAGATTTACCATATCCAGTCGGCCCTTGGTTTGCGTTTTCTTTATTGCCTCCATTTCAGTTTTCAATTCTTGAACTGTTTCCATTACCTGTTTGATTGTTTTTTCTTGGTTTTCCAGGGTGTCATTTACAGATTTACTCATTTCTTCAAACTTTTTGTTATACTTCTCATCCATTTCTTTAAGGGAGTTATTCATATCCTGTTTAAGGGACTCTATTGCTTTCATAATGGCACCTTTTTCCACTTCTTCTGGATTAGGGTGTTCAAGTCCTTCTGTTGTAGGGTTGCTGGGATCTGGTCTTTTCATGTTGTTTTTCAGGTTGTTGGAGGAATTCTTGCCTTGGCGTCTGTCCATCTCTTCCTTCAAATGCTCTCTAATGGATCTTCTGGTACTGGGTCAGGTTCCCTTGTTGGGCAGGGACCTGACTGACCGAAGGCCTACCTTTCTGCAGGCAGACTATTGAAACACAGGAATTCCCTCTTGCCGGGTTGCCCTTACCACTCTGTCCCAGCGCCCACACAGGCTGAGCTGGGGGAATTTTATGGCCCCGAGGAAGGGAGGAACAAGGGAAGGGGTTTCTGGGTGAAAGCTGGGATGGAATAGGAGGCGAGAGGGCTTAGCAGGGTGGAGCAGACCCTGCAGAGTGACCAGGGAGTCAAGGGGGTCGCGCAATGTCTGAGCTCCTCCTTGCCAGGCTTCTGCCACAGGTCAGGAGCAAACTCACCCCTCTAATGGATCTTCTGCTAGAGGATCAGTGCCCCTTGCTGGCCAGGACTCTCGCTGAGCTTAGACCCTGTTGAGTAAATGTTCCTTTATCCACTGAACCACGCCATTACTAATGTTGTCTTTCCACACCAGCTTCATCTGTATGGTTCTGACCTGGGATTTTTATGAGGCTGCTTGGGATCAAACATGATGCTCACACAACAAGCACTTTAACAGTGTAGTCATTTCCCCAGCAACTTGATTCCAGGGATTTTTAAAAATTAAACAATTTTTTCCATACACTATATTCTGACATGGTTTTCCCTCCCCCATCTCCTCCTAGTCCCTCTCCATCTCCCCACCTGCCAAACTCCATGCCTTCTTCTGTCTTTCTTTAGAAAACAAGCAGGTAAATAAAAAATATAGAAGCAGAATAAAACAAAGCAAACAAACAGAGGGGAAAAAACTAAATAAAAAATCACAGGACACAAATATGTATGCAAACATGCATGATGCAAAACATGCATCATACAAATCCCATAAAACCACATAATCAGAAACTATAATATATAAACAAAAGATCAGTAAGGCTAAAAATGCCCCAACAAAGCATTATGAGACAAAACATCTCCCAAAGTGCCATTGAGTTCACTTTGTGTAGACTATTGGGGGACCATCAGGATGCCTAGGGATGAATCAGCCTACGTCAGATTCTAGAAATGACAGTGTACAAACTTCTAAATTCTAGCTAAAAAATTCTAACCAAGCTAAATATCTTAACTTTCACTCTCTGCTTATATTTTGGCTTAATATATTTTGGCTTAATATATTTTGGCTTAATTTTATACTGACATTTAGACTCATGCTGGGCTTATACACAGATGGGTGAGAACAAAAGACTGATGTTCCAGAAGGGATGATTAAGAGTAAGAATTAGGAAAAGAGGATTTTAGACGGGTCCCAGATAGTTTCTCGCCCCCTGGTTGTTTGGAGATGTATTTGGAATAAGAAAGTGAGTGAGGTATAGGTTTAGAAGCTCAGCCTGAACAAAGTTGCTTAGGGCGTCTTTGGAACTGGGAGCAGAATGCAGGACTTAGGATGTGTGTGTCTCCAGCTGTCTCCTGTGCTCATCCATATGGTTCATATTGTCTTGTAGTATGGTAGTTTTGACAATAAAAAAGCTTGCTAACGGGTTATGTGCAAGCAGTGGGAGAAGTAGCTCCAATAGTCTCTGATATTCTTGCACCCCAGGGGAGGTTTTCTGTAACCTTTTGGAGTTCTAAAGCATGAAGAAATTTATGCATCATAGGCTTTAAGATGGCCTTCACCATGCCATGCAGCGAGGGGAGAGAGGCCCCTCTCAGAAGCATTTGGGTTTAGAAACAGACAGCGGGGCTACCTCAGGGAAGGAGAAGGCTTCCCGTGGACTGGGGTGTTTCCATCTCTAGCTGGAGGAAGTAGGATGGATGGAACAGGAGAGTCTAGCACTGTTGGAATGAATCAGGGATGGAGGGAAGGGTGGTTAGCAAAATTAAAACACAATCATTGTTTTTCAGAAAGAAAACCCAGGAGGAGCATTAGCTCCCCCGGCATATATTACCGTCTTCTGGAGTCTCCTGAAGGAGCCAGCTTCTTCTCTGGTTTACCTATGGACCACGGGTAAAGTCTTCCTGGAGTGGAGAGAGAGAGAGAGAGAGAGAGAGAGAGAGAGAGAGAGAGAGAGCACTCACCTGTCACAAGAACTCTACTCTGGAAGAAGACAGTTCTTTTCCTGCTATCAACAAATGGGTTTAGAACGATCTAGAAACACTTGAAACACTACAACACTTAGACCATTCTCCTGGAGCGAATCCCAGAGTTGTGTCATTCTGTAGTGCAAAATACCAAGGAAAACCATCAATATTTCCTCTAAAGGAGCTCACAGTTCATACTGGCATCCATTTCATTAAGACGACATCCCAGGATCTCAAATCAAGTGAGCTGCCATTTCTCTGTGCTATTCTGAATGTCTGTTTCCTTTGTGAGATTCTGAATGCTGTTATTTTAAGAATATTAGTTAGGAACTCTCCAGAAGAAGCAAGTAGAAGGCTACCTGTGCTCATGTATCACTAGGCTGTGTCTGACACCCAGGGGATGCTGGGCTGATTTCCCCAGAAGTCTCAGACTGAAGCCATTATCTGTACTTACTAATTACACAATTCCTCATTTACTGGAGGGAAAGCAAAAGGAAGAACAGGAGCATTTGGACTTTCTAAATTAAGACAATTTAAAACCTAGAAGAGAACTGTTCTTAGGTCGATAGAGATCGGGGGGAATAAGAAGGTATCTTTTTAGGAAAATTTATTCTCAATTAAGTTCATTGTCTTCATGACCACAAGGGGGCTGAAAGGCTCTTCAGGGATTTCAAAGTGAACACATTACTGAGTTCTAATACTATTTTATTACACAATAACCACTATGCAGAATTTTCTTATTTATTTGGTTATTATTACCTTATTATCTGATTCCTCTTATTAAATGAAACTATTTAAAGCTCCATGAAAGTAAAAACTTTTCTTGTTTTGTTTCAATATATATGCAATTTGACTCATATAAAGAAACATAGTTATGGCTATTGGAAAAACTATGGATCCAAGTTATACTAAATAACTTGAATATTTTATTCTATTTTAACAGCTACTTTATTGTATCTTATTACGCAATGGGGAAATAGTTACTAAACAATGTATACATGTCCCAATCCTCAGAATTTGTAAATGTTATCTTCTTATGGAAATTTTATTAAAGATGTTGTGATGAGCTCATCTTGGACAACTCTGTAAATCCTAAATATAGTGTCAAGTGTCCTTGCAAAGGGAAGTCAGAGGACATTTGAAATAGAGAGAAGATACAGGGAAGGGAGGAAGCAGACCATGTGAGAAAGAAGTGGAGAACAGAAGGAGTAGCCAGTTATGGAATCCCGACAGTTACCAGAAGCTGGGAGAGGTGAAGAACATACAGCACCCAGGAATTTCCAGTGGGCGTGAGAAGCTGTGATACTCTGCTTTTGGACTCCAGAACCACAAGAGAATACATTTCCATTGTTTTAAGTGACTTCGGTTTTGTTAATTTGTTATAGTAGCTACAGAAACTAATCTAGAAGATTTTGGTATCAGAAGTGGGCTGCTAATGTCAACTCTATGAATAGCATTAGAATTGAGTAATGGTTAAATACTAGAAGAATTGTGAAACACAAGGCAGAAAAGATTCAAATTTTCTTAAAGAACCTGAAGTATGGATGTTTAGAGCTATTCCAATTAGGGTCAGTTTGAAATGAGGGGTTCAGTAGAAACAGCTTCTCTTATGTTAGAGAATTTATGTTTTATTATGAAGGCAGTTGGTAGGACTATAAAAATTAAAGTTGCTGAATCAGACACAATGTTCTTTTTATTTTAATAAATAAAGCTTGCCTGAAGACCAGAGGGTAAAACTAAGTCACTAGAGGCCAGGCAGTGGTGTCATACACCTTTAATCCCAGGATTTGAGAGGTAGAGGCAGATGGATCTCTGTGAGTAGAAGGCCACCCTGGGTTACACAAGCTCAATGCGGAAACAGATCCAGGTGGTGGTGGCTCACACCTTTAATCGCAGAACTAAGAAGTCACACTCCTTTAATCCCAGCACTAAAGGAGAATATAAAATGGGAGGAGAAAAAAAGCTCAGGGCTCCGTCTGTAGTCGCCCAGCCTTGGTAGAGCTAAGGCTTCTCTAGTGACTTGGTTGTTTTGCTTTTCTGATCTTCAGTTTGAACCCCAGTATCTGTCTCTGGGTTTTTATTATTCATGGTACACATACGCTTTATCCCTTGGACAATGGAAAAAAAGAAAATCTTTATATATACTCTAATAATATTTAAATGAATTATGTTCCATAGTTGTTAGCAAAACCGTGACTTCCAAGTAATGAACTTATATATTTAACCAAGGCAAGTCTAAAAAAGATGTTGAAGGTAGGTCCTGGCTGCTTGTCACTGATTGTTGTGGCTTACATATTTGTGTCTCCTCCAAACTTTGTATTGACACAATTCCAAGTGCAACAGTTTTGTTAGGCAGGGCTTTCAGCAAGTGATCGCATATGATAGGATCAGTCTTCCATGGGTAGGATCAATGTCTTACTGAAGGTCTGGAAGAGCTAGCTATGCACTTTCTCCTTTCTATCATTTTTGCCATTTGAGGACAGAGTATTTTTCATTCTTCTCATATATTTTATATCCTGACCATAGTTTCCCCACCCTTCTCTTCTCCCAGTAGTTCCCAAATCCTCCACCTCCTCTCCCCCAGATCCATTCCTTCTTCTTTCCCTTAAAAAAAAAAACCAAAAGAAAGAAAGAAAAAGAAAAAAAAAGAGTAGGCCCATCAGTATTATCAGTTGAACATGGCACAACAAATTACAATAAGACTGGGCACTAACCCTCTTGTCAGGGCAGGATAAAGCAACCCCGGGAGGAGGAAAAGGGTCCCAAGAACAGGCAAAAGAGTCGAGACACCCCCACCACTCCCTTGTTAGGAGTCCTGTGGTGGAAAGATATTTATGTAGTTGCATATAAACTTGTGGTAGGTTACAGAAGTTATAGGTGAAGGGGAGGTCAAGAAATCAGTGGGATCTACTTGGAGGTCAAAGCAGCCTTCAGGCGAACCCTGAAGACTCTCTGAATGCTTTCTCATGGCTGTCTTTTCCGGCTGTGTGCGTGATTTGCCTGGAGAATGGACTATGGTATGAGCTAACCTAGAATATAGTGTCTCCTTCAGATTCATCTGATGCTCTGTTTCAGAACACTGCTGTGGGCATAATGGGAATAGTTCCAGGACTCTTTCCAGTTTTTTCCCTCTAAACTCTCAAATAGACATGAACAGGTGTGTAACAGGCTCCCAGACATTAGCACAGCTGACATCATGACGGAAGTCCCATTCATGCCTCAGAACCCAGCATGTAGGTAGCACCATCTGCCAAACAATAGCAAAGACCTAATCCATCAAAGTACATAGTTATGGGAAAGTCCCAAAATGTACTAACCTTGCATTTTGGCTTCTGTAGTTCTTCTGAAGTATGTCAAGCTAGGATGGAGATTTTTTCTTATTTTTAATTGATTTTATTGAGCTATACATTTTTCTCTGCTCCCCTCTCTTCCTCTCCCCTCCCCTTCAACCCTCTACCATGATCCCCATGCTCCCTGTTTACTCAGGATATTTTGTCTTTTTCTACTTCCCATGTAGACCAATCCATGTATATCTCTCTTAGGGTCCTCAGTGTTGTCTAGGTTTGCTGGGATTGTAAACTGTAGGCTGGTTTTCTTTGTTTTATGTCTAAAAGTCACTTATGAGTGAGTACATATGATATTTGTCTTTCTGGGTTTGGGTTATCTCACTCAATATGATGTTTTCTAGATCCATCCATTTGCCTGCAAATTTCAAGATGTCATTATTTTTTTCTGCTGTGTAAATGTAACACATTTTTCTTATCCATTCTTTGGTTGAGGGCATTTAGGTTGTTTCCAGGTTCAGGCTATGACGAACAATGCTGCTATGAAGATGGTTGAGCACATGTCCTTGTGGGTATGATTGAGTATCCTTTGGGTATATACCCAAAAGTAGAATTGCCGGGTCTTGAGGAAAGTTGTTTCCTAATTTTCTGCAAAATTGCCATACTGATATCCAAAGGGGCTGTACCAGTTTGCACTCCCACCAGCAATGCAGGAGTGTTCCCTTTACCCTACAACCTCTCCAGCATGAGTTGTCATCGGTGTTTTTGATCTTGACCGTTCTTACAGGTGTAAAATGGAATCTCAGAGTTATTTTGATTTGCATTTCTCTGATGACTAAGGATGTTGAGCATTTCCTTAAGTGTCTTTCAGCCATTTTAAGTTCCTCTGTTGAGAGTTCTCTGTTTAGGTCTGTACTCCATTTTTTTTATTGGATTATTTGTTCTTTTGATGAGCAATTTCTTGAGTTCTTTGTATATTTTGGAGATCAGACCTCTGTCTGATGTGGGGTTAATGAAAATCTTTTCCCATTCTGTAGGCTGTCATTTTGTCTTGTTGACCGTGTCCTTTGCTTTACAGAAGCTTTTCAGTCTCAGGTGGTCCCATTTATTGTTTCTCTCAGTGTCTGTGCTGCTGGTGTTATATTTAGGAAGTGGTCTCCCATGCCAATGCATTCAAGTGTACTTCCCACTTTCTCTTCTATGAGGTTCAGTGTGGTTGGCTTTATGTTGAGGTCTTTGATCTATTTGGACTTGATTGTTGTGCATGGTGATAGCTATGGATCTATTTTCATTCTTCATGTTGAAATCCAGTTATGCCAGCACCATTTGTTGAATGTGCTTTCTTTTTCCTTTTTTTTTTCTGTCAAAAATCAGGTGTTCGTAGGTTTGTGGATTAATATCTGGTCTTTGATTTGGTTGAATTGGTCCTCCTGTCTGTTCTTATGCAAATACCAGGTTGTTTTCAGTTCTGTAGCTCTGTAGTAGAGTTTGAAGTCAGGGATTGTGATGCCTCCAAAAATTCTTGTATTGTACAGGATTGTTTTGGCTATCCTGGGTTTTTTGCTTTTTCATATGAAGTTGAGTACTCTTCTTTCAAGGTCTGTGAAGAATTTTGCTGGGCATTGCATTGAATCTGTTGATTGCTTTTGGTAAGATTGCCATTTTTACTATGCTAATTCTGACTACCCAAGAGCATGAGATATCTTTCCATTTTCTGGTGTCTTCTTCAATTTCTTTCTTTAAAGATTTAAAGTTCTTTACATACAGGTCTTCCACTTGTTTGGTTAGAGTTACTCCAAGATATTTTATGCTATTTGTGGCTATTGTGAAGGGTGATGATTCTCTGATGTCTTCTCAGCTCATTTATTACCTGTGTACAGGAGGGCTACTGACTTTTTGAGTTAATCTTGTATCCTGCTACATTACTGAAAGTGTTTATGAGTTGTAGAAGTTCCTTGGTAGAATTTTTGGGATCACTTATGTAAACTATCACATCATCAGCAAACAGTGAGAGTTTGACTTCTTTTTTCATTGGTATCCCCTTGATCTCTTTTTGGTGTCTTATTGCTCTAGCTAGGACCTCAAGAACTATATTGAATAGATATGGCGAGAGTGGACAACCTTGACTTGTTTCTGATTTCAGTGGGATCGCTGCAAGTTTCTCTCAATTTAGTTTGATGTTGGCTGTTGGCTTGCTGTATATTTTCTTTATTATGTTTAGGTATGTTACTTATATCTGCTCTCTCCAAGACTTGTATTATGAAGGGATGTTGTATTTTGTCAAAGGCTTTTACAGCGTCTAATGAGATGATCATGTGGTTTTTATTTTTCAGTTTGTTTATATGGTGGATTACATTGACAGATTTTTATATGTTGAACTATCCCTGCATCTTTGGGATGAAGCTGACTTGATCATGGTGGGTAATTTTCTGGATTTCCTCCTTGTCTGTTGTTATGTCCCCTTTTCATTTCTGATTTTGTTAATTTGGATATTCTCTCTCTGCCTTTTGGTTAGTTTGGTTAAAGGTTTGTCTATTTTGTTGATTTTCTCGAAGAACCAACTCTTTGTCTCATTGATTCTTTGTATTGTTTTCTTTGTTTCTATTTTGTTGATTTCAACTCTCAATTTAATTATTTCCTGGTGTCTAGTCCTCTTGGGTAAGTTTGCTTCTTTCTGTTCTAGAGATCCCAGGTGTCTAGCTGTCAGTCTGGTTCTCCAACCCTAAACGCAGAAGCCATTTCCCAAGACCTCAGTAGTACCATAAGTACTTCTTTTTTGATTATGATTCTATTTTCAGGAATATTTGACTTTATTTTTGAATGCAACTGAAACATTGTGTTCTTGTACTGCAGAAAAAGACTCTAATTTGGTATAACCTCAGAGACAGATAATTCTTTAAAATTGCTACAGCATATATACTTACTGGATCATGAGTTTCACTGTGGCCTGTGTGCAACTATCATGTGCTTTCATTCTGTCCTCTCCATTAGCCTCTCCTCTCCTCCACCCCCCGCTAGTTCCCTTCCTCTTTTTCAAAGTTCACCCTCTCTGCTTTTAGGAATAGAAGAACTAGAGCATATTTTAAATACTGTAAACATGAAAATAGAGAACTTCTGTATCTGGCTTTTGTTTTTTTGACCAGCATTTACTGTAGATTATTATGTGATGTCCCCTAGTAATTCTATTTTAATTAATGAGTTAAAATTTGCCTTCTAACTAATACCAGGTCAGTATATAAGGAGGTGAACAATTTCAGAACCCACTGTATCGTTCTAGTGCATTCCACTTCTACGGGCTGCGTGACTGTTCTAGTTAGGGTTCTGCTGCTGCGATGAAATGCCGTGATCAAAAAGCAGGCTGGGGAGGAAAGAGTTTATTTGTCTTATACTTCCGGATCATGGGCACCTTCAGAGGAAGTCAGGACAGGAACTCAAGCAGGGCAGGAACCTGGAGGCAGGCGCTGCTACAGTGGCCATGGAGGGGTGCAGCTTACAATTTGCTTTCCCTGGCTTGCTCAACCTGCTGGGCCCTCCCCCGTTGATCACTAATCGTGAAAATGCCCTACAGCTGGCTCTCATGGGAGCATTTCCTTAACCGAGGCTCCTTCATCTCTGATGACTCTAGCTTGTGTCAAGGTGACGCAAAACCAGCCAGTACAAAAGCTCTCACTCCTGTGATTACATTCTATGCCGTATAGTTATTTAATATGTTGTGTTCATATTCTGTTTCTAAAGAATAAAAGTTGTCTTACTTGCCATATAACATATGTATTTATATTTACAAAATCCCAAGGAGTATAGGAAATTCTGTTGGACTAGGCAGTCCTCTATGTGTGGCGACAAATATGGGAAAATGGTACCTTGAGACTATTTGAGATGCAGTTTGTTAGACATGGAAAGAGCCTTTGGTCCTCACTTCAGAGGCCTTTTCTCTACACACAAAAGGTCCCTGAACCTCGAGAAGAAGAAGAGACAGAGAATGAGTGTACAAGTTGTGGCTCCTCCCATTCCTCGGAGCTGTTTCTCAAGGGCTCTGTCATCACATCCCACAACGCAGGAAGAACCAAGAAGACGTTTGTTTACATCACATTTATTTCCTCCAGTGTTTATCTGCTGGGTTCTTTGCTTGGCAGTTTGGATGTGCCTGGCTCTTGGTTGATTTCCAAGTTTCCAGTTGCTGCTGTGGACTCTGGCGCTGAGGATGTCTGTCTCATAACTGTTGTTTCTCAGGCAACCGAGCTGAGCCCTGGAAGATAATGTACCGGTCAGGTGTCATGGAAGGTGTGCCTGTGATCATGTGACCCGCTTCAGGCTCCCATCCAGACATCCAACATAAATCAAGGGAAGAGAGACCCAACAGGAAAGAGTTCCGCTTCCATATCTAAATCAAAAGTGGGTTTTCAGAGACGACAAAAACTTTTTGACTAAAGTTGCCCTTTTAGAATGATGTAATCTTATTTTGAATATAAGAATTTATGTGTATTTTGATTATTTATTGGGAAATGGGATACATGATTTCAAAGGGGACACTTAAGAAAATACATAGTCACTGTACTAAGACTCAGGCAGGTGAAGTTTTCCCTATCACATCAGACCATGTCTTGAGAAGAATTTTCTGAGAGCCCTGGAGGTGTTCATGGAGAGGGAAGCATCTGAGGAAGTCTCCTATATATGGAAATGATCCTATGCAAAGGAGTGTTAAGAGGGTTGAGGAAATGGTGTGTTGGTTTAACAGTGTCTGTCAGGGTGCACCACACTCAACTGCATTATTACAAAGAATCTGAAGGCAATCGAGTTCCTTTAAACGTTTATATTTTTACCCGTAGACAAATGCTCCTCTCACCTTGAGTCAGTGAAGTCTCTCTGCAATGAACGGTGATTAGTGAAGAGGTGCATGGCCACTCAAGGTGCTCAAAGGGACTGTGACAGTTGAGCGTTCAGCTCTAAACAGGATATTTATACTCCCCCCTCATAAGGCTTAGGGAACACTGCAGAAGTGGGGAGGGAAGAACGTAGGTGTTGGAAAGACAGGGTAAATGGCTGCCAGATACTGTCTTATGGGCCCATATGACACAGCCAATATGGCCATGACTTCATAGCAGTTATGGATGCCTAACAGGAAACCTATGCAAGACTTGGCCTATTGAGAGTCAGTTATGGGTTGGGGATGATGGGACCCCCACCTCTACCTATTGAACTATTGAATTCTGGGGGAGAGGCAGTAATTTTTTTTTTTAGTTGTGTACCCACTAAAGAGTCCACCAGGCTCTAATGGATAATTCTAAACCCATGGCCACACAAACAACTCTGGATAAACTCAGTTGATCTCAACAAAACAACAGCAATAAAAGTCATGACTGTGGAAAGGAGGACTGCAGAGAGGAGCAGATTAGAAGGCGGGGAAGACTAGAAAGGGGGTTATATGCTGTGTGAAACTGTCAAAGAGCAAACTTGATAAAAGAAGCCTGCTTTGCATGTCTATCTAGTGTTTGACTCTTGATACTGAATTAAGTTCCCAAAGTAGCACGAGTCTCTAAAACACTTTCTGTAAACAAAGAGCGGCTTCACATTCGTTAGGATTTTAACCTCTCCACTGTTCCATTTCTTTAGCTCTTGCTTTGAACACTCTTTCCTATACAGAACCATCTATGGCTGGCACATTATGTTTAGTTCTTTGTCTTGACCAGAGAGATCAGAAGAACACGGACTGGCCCTGCCCTCACCTGTTTTTTCTGCTTCATCACCTTTGCTCTGGACTATCTTTGTTAGCTAGAATAATCCTTTGCCATGTTGTCAAGAGTACCTAGGGAGTCTGGGTTCCTGCTATGCAAAGCAGGGCAGTCAGGAAGGGTAGGCAGGAAAGGGTATTTGAGTAAATACCTGGAAGAAACACAGGAATACTTCCTTGATGACAAAGTTAGAGTCTAGGGTAGAAGGCTGGTGGTCATCGAGTTAACATTTCGGGTTGTAGGAATGGCTTCTGATGGCTGTTCTCCAGAGTTGAGCTGTGATCTTTCTTTGGGGCTGTAGAGAGATCTGGAGGCTTGAAGTTTCTGTACCAAATAAGGGGAATGGTAGATCATGAAGGAACGAGATCCCAGTCTTCCTACCCCTTCACATTCTCTGCTGTCTTTGAGCATTCATGCCAGCAGCAGAAATGGGCATTCTTGATTCTGGGCTTCCAGTTCCATGAGGTAAAAATGCCCTTGTTGGGCATTAGAATTAAGGGTCATAAGTCATCATGGCCAAATGTTCATTAGGAAAATGCCTCTGGCTTGGTTCAGAGGGATATTAACATAGGATGATAGATTTAGAGGAGTTTTGGTCAATCATTATTGTTCCTCATAGCAAAGGTTTATAACAATTAAATTTAGAGTTTCTGTAAAAACTTATTGCATATCAGTGTTCTTTACATGATAAGCACTGATCAAGTCAAAGAATAATTACCAGTCTGCTTCAAAGGGTATACTTGTGCTGATCATGGGGGTATAGATCTGTAATTCTAGCCATGTAGGAGGCTGACGCAGGCGGAGTCTAAGTTCAAGGCCTTTTGAGGCTGCTGAATGAGTTTGAGGCCAGCCCGGGCAACTTTGTTAGACCACACTTCAAAATGAAAAGTGCAAAAAAGAGAGCTGGAGATACAGCTCCATTGTAGAGCATTTTCCTGGCAAGCACAGAGTCCTGGGTTCAAGACCCCATGCTGTGAAAAGTGAATATATAATAGTTGGAACGACTTTGTCTTGTAAGACTAACATTCTGAGAGGGACAAATTGTGTTTCTTTGGGGGTCTAGAGAGCTTACCTTTTCCAGTTCTTGGTTTAGGCAGGGCTTACCTGAAACATATCAAACAGATTTTTTAAAAATATCTTCAAATCCACCTGAAGTATAATGCTGTAGTCTTTTTTCATTACTCACCAAAAACTTTCAGGTGTTGCTGTTGGAAGTCATTCATGGTGCTTAAATTAAATCTCTAGCTGGTGGCTGGATCTTTTTCCCTAGTCTGTGCCCAGTGTTGGGGCCCAGGACTGTCGAGCTTCCATTACTTTTGTTTACAACCTGCTAAGGAAGCCCTTGATTCCTCCTCATTCTTCATGACTTTTCTTTCCAATTCATCGTCTTTCTATGTGACCTTATCATTAGCTGTGACATCATATGGGAGGCAGAGGGACAGAAACTCAGAATTCAAGCCCACTCTTTGGTTCGATGAGAATTTCCCAAAATCTGTTCTGATGAGATAGATCCAGGGCTGACCATGGGATTTCAGGAATTTCTGATAGGGGTTCTGGATGGAGGAAGAAGCCTCGACTTTGCTGCTTACCATCAGTTGAGAGTGAGGGAGGACCACCTCCCGCTCTGTCAGGAGGGCATGTGTCACAGCTACAGGCTTCTCAAGGCAGGCTCATAGCTAACTACATTTCTGGCCACCATACCCATATCCAGGTAGATGCTATTCCTTTTTCCAGACCATCAGAAGAGGGCCACTTACCCTGTCCTGGGGGGTACAGGTGGCACAGATGGCACAGAACGGTTGCTCATGCCTGAGGAAGGAGACATTCTGTTACAGGGGTCCAGAAATGTCTCCCCAGTTGTCAAGCTCACATTTCCAGTTAAAAGTCTAGGCAGCCAGAGAGGGAGGGGCCAGACTTATGGTAGCATAGAATCTGTCAGAAGGGTGTAGGATGTGGCACCAGACTGCAGGAAAGCATGGACAGTTGTGGCACTGGACATTTCTGCTCAGTCATTGCTGGTAAGCCAACTGCCTCAGTCTCAGACTGTCGCTGGAGAAACTGTTTCCTGGTTTCTTACTTTTTATAGCACTTCTTTTGGTGGGGGATGTAGTGTTAGAAAGTGGTGTGTGTGTGTGTGTGTGTGTGTGTGTGTGTGTGTGTGTAGACTAGAGACCAACCTCACATGTTGTTCCTCAGGTGCTGTCTACCTTGCTTTTTGAGACAGGATCTCTTACTGGCCTAGAACTCACCAAGTAAGAGTCGGACAGAAAGCCCCAAGAATCCGCTGGCCTTCACTGCCCCATTGCTGAGATTGCAAGCACATGTATCCACACTCAGCTTTTAAAGCTGGGCTTGAACTCAGGTCCTCATGCTTCCTGGCAAGTACTTTACTGACAGAATTTTCCCTAGCCTGTGTATTTTATTTTATCTGGGACAGGATATGATGATCTTGAACTCATATGTAGCCAAGGATGGCCTTGAACTCTTGATCCTCCTGCCTCTACCTTCTCAGTGTTTGTGAATTATAGGCATTATGTGATGCAAAGTATTGACCCCAGAGCTTTGAGCATGCAAGTTGAAAACTCTTCCCAATTGAGCTACATTTTCAGCTATGGAAAACGGATATTTTTCATCAACCAAAATTTATCACCTGTTCCCCTTTAGGAAACAGAATAGCAATAGCAGCAGTTTGATCCTAAGCCAATGTTCAGCTTGATGGGAAGGAAGCCAGAGTCCAGCTGTGATCCAGATAGTGGATCTTCAGATGAGACTTTGGGATAAACCCCTTACTCTCAAATTCTACACCTTATTGCCACAGCCAAACCTTGACATCTTTCTTTTACCTCGAATCCGAGCATCTTCCTGAAGCTGAAAGAGAGTGAGGATTCAGTGGTCAGAGACTTAGAAGATTGGTACCCCTGAGTCTTCATTGTGCTGACCACAGACTGGCCAGATGTAGAGGTGTCTGACCGTGGGGCACAGACATATGGTGTGGTGGCTTGAAAGCAAATGTCCCCTAAAGAGAGTGGCACTACTAGGAGGTGTGACCTTGGAGTAGCTCTCGTTTTGTTGGAGGAAGTGTGTCACTGTGGAGGCCAACTGTGAGGTCCCATATATACTAAAGCCACACCCAGTGTTTCAGTTCACTTCCTGTTGCCTTCAAGATGTGGACCTCTCAGTTCCTTTCCCAGCACCGTGTCTGCCTGCATGCTGCCATGTCCAGCCGTGATGATAATGGACTAAACCTCTGAATCTCTAAGCCACCCCAATGAAATGTTTTCCTTTACAAGAGTTGCTGTGGTCACGGTGTTTCCTCACAGCAGTAGAAACCCTAACTAAGACCTATGGATGGAACTCTATGTTCCCTAAAAGCTAAGTTTGTATCCCTCAAAAACTGGCTGCTCCAGATGATGCCTTATCTACAACACACGGCCAATAGACGCTGGCTAATAATAATGAACTGGGAGACACAGCTCATTTCTTAGCAGCCCGACAGCACATTTATTTTCTTCCAGCTTTTCTACTTTGACTTTTATCCCCCCTTTAGCTTTTCTCATTGCTGTGGAATAATCCTTTTCTACACTATCAATATGTATTACTCTCATTGGTTAATAAAAAGCAGACAGGCCATTAGCTGGGCAGGAAATTAGGCAGGAAAGCCTAACTGAGAATGATGGGAAGGAGGAGGGCGGAGTCAGGGGATACCAGCCAACCACTCAGGAAGCAAGACATGCTAAGGACAGGTAGGAATAAGGATAGGAGAGAGAGAGGGAGGAAGAGGAAGGAAAGGAAGGATGTGCGACAGGGGACTTGGTGGGTCGGAGGGGCCACAACATTCTGAACAAGCTCAGCCTCTGGGGCAAGGCGAGCAATACAACTCCTGCTTCAGTGTAACGTTTAAATATTTGATCAGTGTTTAGAAAGGAAATTGCATAGAGGACAAAATTTAGACCTGGGCTATTATAATTCACACCTCCCTGTAGTTAAGAGGCACAAGGGGTCCAAGGCTGTTTACTATGCTACCCAGAGGGTTTCTCTCAGTGAAGTCCCTGATCAGCATTTCATATGATCACATCAGTAATTCTCTTGAGAGAATTTCTGGTAAATCAATTCCTACCCTGCCCCAGTATTTAAGTATGGTTCTTCCGAGGGAGTTGTTAGGCAGCATCTTGCCTCAGTTGCCTGGGGTGACAAGTTAGTCGACGTCATTGAAACGAACACCTTGCTAAGTGTTTACATCTCAGCAGGACATGGAAGAAAAATATTTAAAAACAGGGAATTTAGAGAGTAAAAATTTAACCTCACCTCCTTTTGGATGCCTTTAAAAGCTGTTAGCACCTGACAGAAGAAAAAGAAATACATACACACAAGATTAGTATTGCAAACTATCACCTCATCAGAGGGAACTTATATATAAAATGAATATTTTATATATAATATAAATATATTTATATTATAAATGAAGTGCCCTGACCTCCCAGTTTATAGTGTATTATTTTATATCATACCTAATTGCTCCAGTGTGTACAGTGTGAGTTCCAACAGGCTGGGGCTTTTTAGCCCCAGGAATAACTCACAGTGACTTCAACTCTATATAGATCTCCAAGCCACTGCTCAGTGTGATGAGTGGATGTTAGAGAGCAAAGAAGGTTAGTGAAACTCAACATTATATTTCATTCCTAGTTAACCAGTCCTTCTTTTGCTGAAACTGAGCACAGCTACTAAAATGAGTACCGTTGGCCATGCTGGTGCCCGCTAGCAGCCAGTGCAGAAGATGCTGCGGAGAGGTCAGCCTGAGCTATACCTTTAAGGACCTCTGGGTAACATGGCGGTTAGAGGTTGCCTTTCTGTGACGTGTGAGGGAGAAGGACCAGGATAAGTAAGAACAGACTGTTCCAGTGAGAACTTTGGAAGAGCACCAGAAACCTATAAAGGGATGGGTCAGTGGAAAGTGTGTGAAATGAACACACACGGCGGCAAGTTCTGTAAAATCTCCCTCAGATAAACAGCCAGCACAGCCAGCGAATGGCCCCTGGCCACACTGGGATGGGGGTAGACATGAATTTCCCATTGCTGCGAAGAGAAAGCAAGACTGAGACAAATGCTAAAAGAGAGCATTTAGTTGGGTTTGCTTCTAGATTCAGAGGGTAAGTCCGTGGACTATCGTTGTGGGAAGAACAGCAGTAAGCAGACAGACATACTTACATCTGACCCACAAGGAAGAAGCAGAGAGAAGGACTGGGCTTGGCATGGGCTTTTGAAACCTCAAAGCCAACTCATAGTGACATACCTCCTTCACCAAGGCCCTTCCTCCTAGTCCTTCCTAAATAGTCTACCAACTGAGAACCAAACATTCAAATAAGTGAGCCTGTGGGGACATTCCTATTCAAACAACCATATGAGGTCAGTGGTAGGTGCCGGGAAGGTGCTGTACACCACATGCGCATCCCCAGACAGGAGCACTTTAAAAATCATGTTGTAGAGACTTTTCTATTGGTATGAGAAGACCCCATGATCAAAGCCACTTATAGAAGAAATAATTTTTATGGGGCTTAAGGTTTCAGAGTGTTAGAGTCTGTGATCACCATGGTAGGTGGGAAGTCTGGCAGCACATAGGCAGCCATGGCTAAGAGCTTACCTTTTGATCTACAGAGATAGATCTACAGAGATAGATAGATAGAGAGATAGAGATAGATAAATAGATAGCACTAACTAGGAACAGCATGGACTTTTGAAACCTCAAAGCCCACACCCTAGTGACACACCTCCTATTTCTTTCCAAAAAGTTCCCCTGACTGAGAAACAAATATTCAAACAGACGAACCTATGAGCCATTCTCATTCACACCACCACAGACGTCAAGCTGGAGAGAGGCTGAGCAGAGTGTGGGAACACAGCACTGAGCTAGGTGTACCGAAGAGGAGCGATGGCGGGGACAGCTCTGGCCTCAGGCACTGGCGACAGTGTGACGCAATGGTCTACAGCGAAGAGTGTCCTGGAGTGTCTAGCCCAAGGAATGCACAGAAAACTTCTCCACCCTGGGTTTTCATCTAAACCCTTGTAGACGGAGGTGGTGAAAACCATCTAAATAGTTCATCTAAACTGGCTTGGAAATGCACGTTTGTGCTCCCTTTGCGTCACTGGGTCCCACTGAGCCCATGGGAGTGACCAAACCTGCACTTACGAGTCTGTGGTGGGTACTCATCCCTGAAGGGGTCAACAGCTATGAAACAGGAGTCTGGTCAGGGCCAGACTGGCGGGTGTTGGGCGCTGAACAAAGATGTACAGGTGTGGGGGGCTTTAGTGGACGTGGGGTCCAAAAAGTGATAGAAAAAGGCGGAAGGGGCAGGCTGACCTTCCTCACTAATCTGCTTCACCTGCTCTTCTCCCACACGTCACTGTGCTGTCACAAGCAATCCTGTGTACTTACCTGGTCCCACAGGGTTTCAGTGATTGTCAACTCCCTTTCCTGTCGAAACAACAAGACAAACCTTGGCAACATTATCCAAACTCCCCAAGAATCTGACGGGACATGACATGAAGTGGTGGAATAAAAGACACTTCTTGGAACTGAGATGAAATTCTAAGAGTTATTCTATTTTTCCCAGGTAGCTCAGAGCCCTATAAACACCCAATAAAACATTTACCTGCTTTATCCACACCCAGGAGCCTGCCTGGAACTGTCGGGTATGGAAATGGCACGGGCATTATGACATATCATCCTCACTACACAGCTTTTCTGCCTCCTGACCAGAGCCACCTCTTCTCCCCACCCCCAGAATCCAGGAGTCCCCTAAGAAACCAACACACGAGGTTGTCTTACCCACCTGTGATTTTATTGCCTCTTCAATGGATGTGCTGGAAAGAGGGAGACTTGTAAAGAGAAGCAGGGAAGATAATTTAGAAAAAAAACTCCATTGTACTAGCGAGAATGCTTAGACTTTAGGAAGAGCCATGGTCCCACATCTTATATTCCCCTTAGGGCTCCATCTTCTTGGTAGCCTGACTGTTATCCAGAACTTGGAGAATGCCACAGAGCTGCAAGGGTGAAGGCAGCACCTTACCATCCTAGCTACATCCTTCTGCCCATCCTAGCTACACCCTACTCTTGTCTTTGGACCGCCTAGAACCCTTTCGAGGAAGTGCACACAATAAAAAACTGTTGTCTTCCTGTCCCCAGTTGTATTCTAAGCTTCCTTCATGACTTCTGATAGGTTTGGGGTGGAAGCCGAAGAAGAACTTGAAAAACTTTGCTATTCTGGAAAGCGGAACTGAAGTTCTTATTGTTTTCCTCAAATGTCTCACTTATTAGAAAACACAATTCTTAGAAAATACAATTCTGGAGAAAGACGACGCAAGGGGAAGCGGGTGTTACAGCGCAGAGGCCTCTTTCAGTCAGGGACCCAGAGCGTCAAAATAAAACGAGGTATAGGTAAAAAGCCAGTAGCACATTGATAGCCCAATAAGGACTTATTCCTAAACACTGCTGTGTTGTGGAATAGAATATTTGCTTAACTATGTAGAGATGTGTTACATTTGCTTGGGCTGCATTTGTTTAATTATGTAAAGGTGTGTTGCATAAGGCACCTGGTTGGTCTAAAAGCTAGGCAGAGGGATAGTGGGGCTAGCGGGTAGAGAGAAAGGGGAGCCGGCCAGGCATGGAGGAAGCAGGACAGCAGGATGGACAGTATGTAGGTGAGGTAAAGGAGCCTTGGGGCAGCCCATAGATTAATGGAAATGGGTTAGGTTAAAAAAAAAAAACTGCCTAGAACCAAGCCTAAGCTAAGGTCGAACACTCATAATTAATAAGTGTCACGATCTGGGGGCTGGTGGTCCAAGCAAGCCTGCTACGCTAGTCGCATGTCAGAGCCAGCCTGGAGAGGGAATGGACGAATATGGGGTAGGTGAGTGACAGAGGGCGCGGAATGAAGATGGGTGAAACACGGGCAACCAGTGATCTACCATTCTATCGGCTCCCAAACAAACTGATCTCAGGTCTCCTGGCCACGTGAGGATTTGTGTAGGGATGACACACCAAAGGAACCAGGGGACTGGGAATAATCCAGAAGAGCCAAGGTTTCAGGCACCTCTGGATAGAGTCCCTCAGGTAGGATTGATGAGAGGGTGAAAGTTGGAGGAAAGACATGTTTAAGAATCTGAGGACCCTGACGGTTCTGTCTAAGGTCCTGCTTGACCTGTTCCTGCCACAAGAAAGCAGCCTTTCCAAGGGACAGCGTGAAGACCTGTAACCCCAGGAAATCTGGGAACACAGAGGATAGCAAGGAATCCCCAAAGGACAGTGAGCTCAGAAGATCTCTACTTAAGAGAGGACTCTTAATGAGCATGTTTTCAGGATGCAACAGGGTAGAAACCTCCCTGAGAATCATCGGGTGACTCATGTGGAGACCTCTGCTGGAGAATCTTATTTCTCCACGGAACCCGAGGACAGCTGTCCCTCACTCCAGTTCAAGCCAAGGTTTTCTTCTAAAATACCCCAATTCTTTTCCTGCCATGGGGTTCCCTACATCTGTTCCAGGGCATATAGAGAGAACAGAACTAGGGTCCACCTGGGCTTTGTTTTCGGAGTTTTCTTTTCTTTTCTTTCTTTCTTTTTTTTTTTTTTTGAGATAGGGTTTCTTTCCTGGAACTAGCTCTCGTAGACCAGGCTGGCCTTGAATTCACAGAGATCCACCTGCCTCTGCGTCCCAAGTGTTGGGATTAGAGGAATGCGCCACCACCGCCCAGAGGTATTCTATTTTTAATTATATGTAGGGGTGTGTGTGTGTGTGTGTGTGTGTGTGTGTGTGTATGCATATGAGTGTGGGTTCCTTTGAAGGCCAGAGGTATCAGATCACCCTGAAACTGGAGTTGCCCTGATTATAAGCTGTTTTGGCATGGGTACTGGGACTTGAACTTGGGACCTCTGTAAGAGCAGTACGTCCTCCTAACCACTGAGCCGTTTTTTCCCCTCCCACATTGATTTTTTTTTGTTGCTTTATAAATAATACCATTCAACGTTTCCACTTTCTCCCCTCCTTTCTTTTCCCTCTTCCTTCCCCACTCACCCTCTCCCTTCCCCCACCAGTCCTAAGAGAGGGCAGGGTACTCTGCCCGTCCCACATTGATTTTTAATCCAAATTCTTTTAAACAGAAATGATGACTAATTATACTTGGTGAGGGCAGTGGGACAACTTCTCTCTCTGTGTAGTATTGACAGGAAGATGGAGAGACAGAAATGAGAACAGAGAAGAGGCGCACCAGGAGCAGGAGGCAGAGACTCGTGGAAGCATGACCTGAACTTACGGCAGAAAGAGACGGACCCTTCATTAAGTGGGCACTGACCCACATTCTGCCTGGAGGCATCCCGTGAAGCAGCTGTGGGTGGCTCACTCTGCAGAGCAGCAATCCAGGCTGCGACACACGCTTGCTATCAGAGAGCCGCTTGGATGCCAACTCAGGCCCTTCTGCTTCCACCTTACTCTTTTGATTGCGGTCAACGGTGTTAGTTACTGCAGCCTGCTTGTTTTGTAGCTGAGTGCGTGGAAAGCTGATTACATTACAGTTAGAAGAATGGGATTTGGGGCCAGCATTCTAGCCCTTTTGCCAAGTCCCTTTGCCTGGATGAGTTTGCTTCCTCATCTATGAAACAAGGGGAATGACCTCAATTCTGGGGTTTGGAGAATGGCAGAAAGAAAGCCTTTGTAACAGCGAAGCTCCTTTCAAGCCTCACTGTGATCTGTGCTTGTTTTCAGTGTCTTGTCCACTTCTACACCACAACGGAACAAATAAGCCTGTTCTTCAGTAGAGATCTCAGTTCTCTGCGGTGGCTTATGTGCTTGTTCATATAAAATCTCAAGAGAGTCACCATTTCATTCTTGGGGTCAGGAGTTGTTCAGAAAACAGTTCTTCCCATTTGCTAAGATTCAGTCTCTGGGTTCCTTGTTCAACCTCAGGCCTGAGGCAAATTTAACCATCTGGAGAACTGAGGACAGGTGGTCTGCAGACCTATGACCTGCCTGCCCTCTGCGAGTTCCTACAAACTCTTACCTCAAAGCATCTGTCATGTGTTTCAAGGACTTAAGTTCTAGTTTCTTCCTGAAACTTTCCTGATATATAAGCCCACAGCAAACTTTCCCTTTACTTTAGTTAATGTTTCTGGGTCTTGTATTTAGCTTCTTTTATTTAACAGAAATGTCTGTTCTTTTTTTTTAAATATTTATTTATTTGCTATCCTAGTCTAAGGGAAACACAGTGTTGAATGTCTGGCTATGATTCACGCTGTGGAGGACATAAAAAACTCAGAGAACATTGACCCTGGAATGATAGTCCTAAGGTGTAGTACCCAGCCAACCCTCAGGGGAAATGCCATAACTAGCCACCTTCTTGGACCGAATGCAAAGACTATTTATTGCCCTCCCACCAAAGAGATAAGGGGAATGCAGAAGTCCCCATTTACCCCACCGTAGGTACAGCCAGATGGAGATGGGAAGCAGGGGAGCTGCTGTTCCTCCCACAGACAAACCTAACCAAAGGGCCCTTGAGGGACGTTGGTGGCCCGACCTACTTTCTCTGCTGTTCAGATGTCATTCTTGCCCTTGTTTTTGATATGGCCAGGCCTCTGGATCTTAAGATGGAGACAGGTTGGGCCCTGCAATAAATAAGAGGAGACTCCCTTAGATGTACGGAGAGAAGAAAGCAGTCGCTCTCTGAGAAGTATGCTGTGCCACGGCTGAAGTAGTTCAGGAAATGTCCTTGTTTTGAGTGGGTCAGTGTGTGTGTGTGTGTGTGTGTGTGTGTGTGTGTGTGTGTGTGTGTGTTATGCATAAAGAAAGATAAAATTGAGCAGTGGGAGGCATTTGACCTAGGAAAGCTTCCCTTCATAACCGGAGAAACTCATATAAGACTGTAGGAAAGAGGATGGACAGAGGTTCCTTGAGCTGAGATGGGATCCAGGCAAGGATAGAAAACAACATTTAAAACAAGCAAATTTGAAATTAGTCACCTACAGAGGGTGGAAACACCTACAGAGGGTCAGTCAGCTCTAGCCTTCAAGTGCTTTGAAGAGGGGAAAGGAAAACCATAGTCAATACACTTGGGCCTTGACCCGAGTGGTAATGTGGGTAAAGGACAAACCCTGCTTTGATGGGTCCCATTCTACTTTCCTCACGGACATTCTTCCTCACTCTCCAAACCATCAGAACAGGCCACTTAGCCCAGACACTCACCTGGCCACACTTAGCACCCCTTCCCCGTCTACGCTTTCTTCCCTCTGAGACTCATATCACAGCAGTCCCCCGATGTTCACCTGCCCCTCCCAACACTTTGTGACTTCAGCTATGACATCATAGTGATGTGATGGGTCAATCGGCTCTCTCCTAGACTCACCTCAGGTCTTCTTACCTCGGCTTGATAATAGTGCAATGAAGAGAAAGTATAAAATGTTAAGCTTAATTTCTGGAGACGTTGACTCCTTTGTTTTCCTCTATTAGTTCTATAAAACATCCCCACTGAGTTTTAGAATGAGCCCCAAAGTAGAATTTTAAAAGAGGGCATGAAAAATATGACTTCAAGATTTCTGTAAAAATAAACCTTTTTGTTCCAAACTCCAGAAGGTTTTGACTTGGAAAATCACCAAACATTGTTGAATGATAATGAATACAAATCTAATATGCCGAAAAAGTATTCTAAGAAGCATGAGGACCAAGGTCTTGCTGCTCCCGTGACAAGACCCTCCAGGAAGGAGCAGCCTAAAAGAAGTCTAGTGTCAATGTGGGACATTCCCAGCAAAGTAGGAACTTTGACTTGTGTTTAGGTAGACAGGATTTGAGATAGGACATTCCAGAGCCCCAAATTTGCCTAGCTGATGGTGGGAAAGATTCAACACTGCCTCAGCAGAGTGCTAAAGATCCATCTGAAATCTGAAGTGGAGTCACAGTACATTCAACCTGTGACAAAATGGCAGGACAGACCTACTGATAGAAGCTTGGACATCTGGTGACTCTCATGCCTATTTCCACCATGATTTATGGAAAAGGTTGGGTTGATTCTAGAACTTCTGCTGTTACTAGTGAGAACACCATAGGCTGTCTGAACATCATTTTCCACTATGATTGCCTATAGGATTAGTTCCAAGAAAAAAACTAACTAGAGTCTACTACCCGTCTGAGCACCAGGACCCCTCCTTTCTTATTTACCTCAGTTTCCATGCAGTCCAAGTTCCTCTTTCATTTTCCCTCGTCATATAGATTTTTATCTCTTTTGGCTAGACGTATTCCACAAATCAATGGAAACTTCCACTCTATCCAAAATTAAATTCTTAATTCCACCCACCCAGAGACCCATTCTCAGTGGTCACATAAGATGGTTCACCTGACAACACAGGTCAAAAGCCGTAGACTCATTGCCCCCTTTTTTTCTGTCTTACATCAGAGCTTCCTACTGGATGTACTACAAAGTGTGTGTGTATCACTTTTCATGGCCTCTAGATAAGCCATGCTTGTTTCCTGAGCTGTTGCAAAGCCTCTCAATGAGACCATTTTTATATTCCTGAAGTAGTCAGAACGAGCACTGCATAGATCACATCACTTCCACTCCCAAAATCTCGTGTTTCCTTTGCTTCATGCTCAGGATGCACCCAGGCTGATGCTTCACGCTCAGGAAACATTCAGGTTGGTGCTCTATGCTCAGGGCACATCCAAGCTGGTGTTCCATGCTCAGGGAAATCCAGGTTGTGCTCCACACTCAGGACACATCCAGTCTGGTGCTCCACACTCAGGACACATCCAGGCTGGTGCTCCATGCTCAGGACACACCCAGGCTGGTTCTTCATGCTCAGGGCACATCCAGGCTGATGCTCCACTGTCAAGACAC
Organism: Myodes glareolus; assembly: GCF_982192425.1. Taxonomy (NCBI): domain Eukaryota; kingdom Metazoa; phylum Chordata; class Mammalia; order Rodentia; family Cricetidae; genus Myodes; species Myodes glareolus. Next base: position 61,369,441 of record NC_142044.1, on the reverse strand, counting down.
ACTCAGGCTGGTGCTCCACTGTCAGGACACATCCAGGTTGGTGCTCCATGCTCAGGGTACATCCAGACTCGTGCTCCACACTCGGGACATATCCAGGCTGGTGATCCATACTCAGGACACATCCAGGCTGGTGCTCCACACTCAGGACACATCCAGGCTGGTGCTCCACGCTTAGGACACATTCAGGCTGGCTCCAGATGGATTTTTCTCCTCACCATCTCCTGCTCATTTTCAATTTACACTGACTTTCTTCCTTTAAGTGCTAAGAGTATACTTTCCCCTTTTCCCCAGGGCATTCTTCTAAACATTCATTGGTCTCTACTCAAATGACATTTCCACAGAGGCTTCTTCCTCTAGCCCCTATCTAATGCAGCAGTCACAACCACTTAAAAGCCTTTATTCATTTGCTTTTTCTTTACCTTTAAAATTTTATTTTTATTGAAATTTTATTTTATTGAAACTTTATTCTACAAAGTTATTTTCATATAGTTTATTCTGACCACAATTTCCCTTCCCTCATCTCCTTCCAGATTCTTCCCATTTCCTCACCCTCCGAATGCCACACCTTCTTTCTCTCTGAAGAACACAAACAGGCAAATAAAAACACACAAACAAGAATAGAACAAAATGATCCCTCAAATGGTCCTTAGTGTTAACTGTCCCTCCCTAACTCCTCTTCTTTCCCAACTCAGTTTAATACCCCCAGTGTGGTTCCCACTTGTTTCTCTCTAACTATATATGCCATTTTCCCTGCCTTGGAAGAGGCTTCCTCTCAACTCCTAGCTCAATACTCTATATCTGACCTCTGTGATCATTCAGATATGAGCATGCTTATCAAAGGATTAGAAGCTAACATTCACATAGATAAGAATACATGCTAATATACAGCAAACCGTCAGCTAACATCAAATTGAATGGAGAGAAACTCAAAGCCTTTCCACTAAAATCAGGAACACGACAAGGCTGTCCACTCTCACCATTCCTCTTCAATATAGTGCTTGAAGTTCTAGCAATAGCAATAAGACAACATAAGGGGATCAAGGGGATTCAAATTGGAAAAGATGAAGTTAAACTTTCGTTATTTGCAGACGATATGATAGTGTACATCAGTGACCCCAAAAACTCTACCAAAGAACTCCTACAGTTGATAAACACCTTTAGTAATGTGGCAGGATACAAGATCAACTCCAAAAAATCGGTAGCCCTCCTATACACAAAGGATAAAGAAGCAGAGAGGGAAATCAGAGAAACATCACCTTTCATGATAGCCACAAATAGCATAAAATATCTTGGGGTAACTCTAACCAAGGAAGTGAAAGACCTATTTGACAAGAACTTTAAGTCTTTGAAGAAAGACATTGAGGAGGATACCAGAAAATGGAAAGACCTTCCCTGCTCTTGGATAGGGAGAATCAACATAGTAAAAATGGCAATTCTACCAAAAGCAATCTATAGATTCAATGCAATTCCCATCAAAATCCCATCAAACTTCTTTACAGACCTTGAGAGAACAATAATCAAGTTTATATGGAAAAACAAAAAACCCAGGATAGCCAAAACAATCTTATACAATAAAGGAACCTCTGGAGGCATTACCATCCCTGACTTCAAACTGTATTACAGAGCAACAGTATTGAAAACAGCTTGGTATTGGCATAACAACAGAGAAGTCGACCTATGGAATCGAATAGAAGACCCGGGTATTAACCCACAAACTTATGAACACCTGATTTTTGACAAGGGAGCTAAAGCTATACAATGGAAGAAAGATAGCATCTTTAACAAATGGTGCTGGCATAACTGGATGTCAACCTGTAGAAGAATGAAAATAGATCCATATCTATCACCATGCACAAAACTCAGGTCCAAATGGATAAAAGACATCAACATTAATCCGACCACTTTGAACCTGATAGAAGAGAAAGTGGGAAGTAGTCTACAAGATATAGGCACAGGAGATCACTTCCTAAGCAGAACCCCAGGAGCGCAGACAATAAGAGAAACAATAAATAAATGGGACCTACTGAAACTGAGAAGCTTCTGTAAAGCAAAGGAGACTGTCAGTAAGACAAAAAGGCTACCTTCTGACTGGGAAAAGATCTTCACAAACCCTGCAACAGATAAAGGTCTGATCTCCAAAATATACAAAGAACTCAAGAAACTAGACACTAAAACTCTAATTAACCCAATTAAAAAATGGGGTACTGAACTGAACAGAGAATTCACAACAGATGAACTTCGAAGGGCTAAAAAGCACTTAAGGTCATGCTCAACCTCCTTAGCGATCAGGGAAATGCAAATCAAAACAACTTTGAGATATCATCTTACACCTGTCAGAATAGCCAAACTCAAAAACACCAATGATAGCCTATGCTGGAGAGGATGTGGAATGAGGGGAACACTCATCCATTGTTGGTGGGAATGCAAACTTGTGCAGCCACTGTGGAAATCAGTGTGGCGGTTTCTCAGGAAACTGGGAGTCAACCTCCCTCAGGACCCAGCAATTCCACTCTTGGGAATATACCCTAGAGATTCCCTAACATACTACAAAAGCATTTGTTCTACTATGTTCATAGCAGCACTATTTGTAATAGCCAGAACCTGGAAACAGCCTAGGTGCCCCTCAATAGAAGAATGGTTAAAAAAGGTGTGGAACATATACACATTAGAGTTTTACTCAGCGGTAAAAAACAATGACATCTTGAATTTTGCATGCAAATGGATGGAAATAGAAAACGCTTTACTGAGTGAGGTAAGCCAGACCCAAAAAGAGGAACATGGTATGTATTCACTCATAAGTGGATTCTAGCCATAATTAAAGGTCTTTGAGCCTATTATTCATGATCCTAGAGAAGCTAAATAAGAAGATGAACCTGATGAAGATTATTTAGCTATCCGCCAGGAGGTAGGAAATAGACAAGAGTCCCAGGTAACCTCGGGAGCATGGGGGGGGGGGGTAGGAGGGTTGTCAGAAAGGGAGAGGGTTAGAGAGAAGGGAGTAGGGGAGGATTGGGGAAAGATCGGGCGACTAGGATGGGGAGGGGAGGGAGGAAGGATGGATATGGGATCAGGCAAGTATATACCTCAACTAAGGGAATCATTTTAGGGTTTACAAGAAACTTGATTATAAAGGGGATCCCCGGTCCAAGGAGAGATCCCCAGATGGTTCTCTGGACAGAGGAGAGGGTGCCCGAACCGGCCTTGGCCCACAACCATACTGATGATTATTTTGCATGTCACCATAGAACCCTCATCTGGCGATGGATGGAGATGGAGGCGGAGAACCACGTTGGAACACGGGACCTAGCTCCCTAGGTCCAAATAAGAGGCAGAAGGAAAGAGAACGTGAGCAAAGAAGGCAAGGGCAGAGGAAACCTTCATCCGACGTTGGATGGCGATACAGATTGAGACCCATATTGGAACACCGAACTGAGCACTCCACGGTCCAAATGAGGAACAGAAAGATGAAGAAAATGAAAAAAGTAACCAGGACTGCAAGGGATGCGAGCACCCACTGATACAAGGGAACTGATATAATGAGAGTTCACCAAGGCCTGTTGGACTGGGACTGAACGAGGTCGTGATCCAACCAGAGTCTCTGAATGTGGCTGGCCCGGAGCCTTTTTGAAAAGCCATTGACAATGACACTGGGACTTGCTTCCTCTGCATATACTGGATTTTGGCACTCCAGTCTGTTTGGACTCTCACCTTCCCTGGACCTGGAGGGAGGAGGGAGGAACTTGAACTTCCCACAGGGCACGAAACCCTGACTGCTCTAGGGGATGGAGAGGGAGGAGGAGAGGGAGTGGGGGGAGTGGGAGGGTGTTGGGAGGAGGGGCTGAAATGGAAACTTTTATAATTTAATAGAAAAAAAAGAATACCTGCTATATTAGTCATTGTGGGTCTGAGTTACCTCACCCAGGATGATTTTTTTCTAGCTCCATCCATTTATCTGTGAATTTCATGAATTTTAACAGACTAATAATATTCAATTGTGTAAATATACCTTATTTTTATTATCCATTCATTTGTTGATCTAGGCTGTTTCCAATTTCTGGCTATTATGAATAGAACAGCGTGAACATGGTCGAGAATGCATCTCTGTAGTAGAATGTAATAGTCACTAGATGCCCAGGAATGGTATAGCTCGATCTTGAGTAGATCTATTTCCAGATTTCTGTGGAACCACCATGGTGCTGGACAATTCTATATTCTGTCAATTATATTTTAAATAAATGCTGATTGTCCGGTAGACAGGCAGGAAGTATAGGTGGACAACCCGACAGGAAGTAGAGACGGGGAAATGAGAACAGGAATATTCTGGGAAGAAGGAAGCTCTTTCCGCAGTCCTGTCCAGATCACTGAAGAAGCAGGATGTGACCTGCCCCAATGAAAAAGGTACTGAACCATGTGGCTAGCATAGGTAAGAATAATGGGTTAGTATAAGCTACAAGAACTAATAAGAGCTAATGGCCCAATTAGTTTACATCTAATGTAGACTCTTTGTGTGATTTTCTTTGGGACTTGCCAGCTGTGGGAACTGGGCAGGACAGAAACCCCAACAAGCAGTCCCTCATGTTACACCACCACACTGATTTCCATAGCAGATGAACAAGTTTGCACTCTCACCTGTGGTTAACAAATATTCTAAGTACCTCACAGCAGAGTCTTTGTTCTGTGCCAGTGTTCAAGGCTATTCCCCACTTTCTCTTCTATTAGGTTCAGTGTGTCTGGTTTATGTTGAGATCTTTGATTCACTTGGACTTGAGTTTTGTGCAGAAATGATAAATATGGATCTGTTTGCATTCTTCCATGTGCAACCATACAGTTTGACAAGCACCATTTGTTAAAGATTCTCTTTGTTTATGTGTATTTCTTACTCCTTTATCAAAAAACAGGTGTGCATAGGTGTGTGGATTTATGCCTGAGTCTTCAATCCAATTCTGTTGATCAACATTTCTGTTTTTATGCCAATGCTGTACTGTTTTTATGACTACAGCTCTGTAGTACAATTTGAGATTGGGGATGATGATGCACCCAACATTTCTTTTGTTAGGAGTGTTTTAGTTATATTGGGATTTTTTGTTTATTTGTTTGTTTCTTCATGAAGCTAAAAAGTGTCCCTTCAAGATCTGTAAATAATTGTTTCAGAATCTTGATAGGGATTGCAATGAATCTGTAGATTGCTTTTGATAGAATGGTCATTTCCCCTTTATTAGTCCATTCCATGAACATCAAAGATCTATTTATCTTCTAATATCTTCTTCAGGTTCTTTCTTCAATGTCTTAAAGTTCTTATTACAGAAGTCTTTCTCTTGCTTGGTTAGAGTTACTCCAATATGTTTTTGAGGTTATTGTGAAAGATGTTGTCTACTTGATTTCTTTCTCGGTTTATTTGTCATTTGTATATAGAAAAGGCACTATTTTTTGTGTTAATTTTGTATCTGCTACTTTGTTGAAAGTGTTTATTAGCTATAGAAGCTTCATGGTGGAGTTTTAGGGTCACTTATGCATACAAATATATCATCTGCAAATAAGCATACTTTGACTTCTGCCTTTCCTATTTGTATCCTCTTGGTCTCCTGGTGTCTCATTGCTCTAGCTAAGACTTCAAACAATATATTGAATAGGTATGGAGAGAGTGGATATCACCACCTTCTTCCTGATTTTAGTGGAAATGCTTCGTGTTCTCTCCATTTAGGTTGATACTGCTGTGCCTTGTTGTAAACTGCCTTTGTTGTGCTGAGGCGTGTCCCTTGAATCCTTAGTCTCTCCAGGACTTTTATCATGGGAGAGGTGTTAGATTTTGTCAAGGACTTTTCTGCATTTAATGAAATGATCGTGAGGCTTATGTCTTTCAGTCTGTTTATGCAGTGGATCTCATTTATTTATGTATGTTGAATCATCCCTAAATCTTTGTGGTGGGTGATAATTTTGATGTGTTCTTGGATTCAGTTTATAAGTATTTTATTGATAACTTTTGCATCTATGTTCATAAGGAAAGTAATCTGTAATATTTTTATTGAGCCTTTGTATGGTTTAGGTATCGAGAAAATTGTGGTTTTGTAAAAGGAATTGATAAAGTTTCTTCAATTTTTCTCCTATGGAATAATTTGAGGAGTATTCGCTTTAATTCTTCTTTAAAAGTCTGGTATAATTATGTGCTGGATTTATCTGGCCCTGGAGATTTTTGCGTTGGAAGACTTTCAGTTTTTGTTCTATTTCATCAATGGTTATAGGTCTCTTTAGTTTGCTTATCTGATCTTGATTTAACTTTGGAAGTTTGTATATATTTAAAAAATTCATCAATTTCTTTTAGGTTTTCCAGTATTATGGAGTAAAGATTTTTAAAGTATGCTTTTTGATGTTCCTCTTTTCATCCCTAATTTTATTAACTTGAAATTTCTTGCTGTCTTTTAATTAATTTGGCTAAGGGTTTATCAATCTTATTGATTTACTCAAAGAACCAACCTTTTGCTTTATTGGTTCTTTGCATTTTTTAATTTTTAGTTTGTTCAATTATTTCTCTCCATCTGCTCCTTTTTTGTGGTAATTCTTCCTTTTGTTCTAGAACTTTCAGGTGTGCCATCAAGCTGTCAACATGAAATCTCTTCAATTTTTTTTTATGTAAACACTTAGTGCTATGAACTTGCCTCTTAGAACCATCCTCATTGTGCCCCATAGGCTTGGGCATGTTGTGTTTTCAGTTTCATTCAGTTCTAAAAAGTTTTAAGTTTCTGTTGTCATCCATTTTTTTTTATTCAGTAGTGAGTTGTTCTGTTTCTGTGAATTTGTATATTTTCTGTGATATTCAGCTGTAATTCATGGTGGTCAGAGAGGGTGTGTGATATTATTTCAGCTTTTTTTTCTTTTTTGTATTTGTTGGGACTTTTTTGTGAGTATATAGTCAATTTTGGAGAAATTTCCAGGATATGCTGAGAAGTATAATTTTTTTGTTTGGATGAAATGATCTATAAATATTTGTTTACAAACCATTTGGTTTATAGCTTCAGTTAGCCCCAGAATTTCTGTTTAGTTTTTCTCTGGGTGAGCTATTTATTGGTGAGAGTGGAGTATTGAAGTCTCCGACAAACATTGTGTAGGAATCAATATGTAATTTAAGCTACAGTAATCTTCCTTTTTTGAACTTGGGTGTCCTTATGTTTGGTGCATAAATGTTCAGAATTGTAATATCCTCTTTGTAGATTTTTTTCTGATGTATGTGTAGTGTTCTTTCCTATCTCCTGATTAATTTTGGTTTGAAGTCTATTTTGTCAGGTATTAAAATGGCTAATCTTGTTGTTTCTTGAGTCCATTTACTTAGAATATCTTCTTATCTCCTTTTACCCTGGGATGATGTCTATTTTTGATGTTGAGGTATGTTTCTTGGATACAGCAGAAGAATTGATCCTGTTTTGCAATCTAATCTGTTAGTCTGTGTCTTTTTATTGGGGAGTCTAGACCGCTAATATTGAGAGTTATCAATAAGCAGTGTTTATTGATTCTTGTTTTTTTTAAATACCAGGACTGTAGTATACATCCCCTCTTATGATTTACTACTCTGTGATTATTTATTCTTTATGCATCTAACCCCTTCAGACTGGAGTTTTTCTTCTGGCACCCTTTGTAGAGCTGGGATTGTAAATGTATACTGCTTAAATTTGTTTTTTTTTTCTTTCTCCATCTATTGTGATAGAAATTTTTGCTGGTATAGTAGTCTGGGCTGGCATATGTGGTCTCCTAGAATTTGTAGAACATCCATCCAGTCCTTAGGATTTTAGAGACTTTATTGCAAAATCAGGTGTTGTTCTAATGGGTCTACCTTTATATGTTACTTGGTCTTTCCCCTCTGCAGCTTTTAACAATCTTTCTCCATTCTGTATGTTTAGTGTTTTGATTATTATGTGACATGGGGAATTTCTTTTCTGGTTCAGTCTATTTGGTGGTCTGTATGACTCCTGTACGTTAACAGGTGTCTCCTTCTTTAAGTTAGGAACATTTTCTTCTATGATTTTGCTGAATATATTTTGACCTGGGTTTATTTTCTTTCCTCTATTCCTATTATGCTTAGATTTTGAATTTTCATAGTGTCTCAGATTTCCTGGATGTTTTTTTGCCTGGAGCTTTTTAAGTGTAATGTTTTCCTTGGTTCTCTTCTAGTTTGTCTTCAATGCCCGAGATTTTCTCTTCTGTGCTGTACTCTGTTGGTGAGGCTTACCAAGAAGGTTTTCTTTCACTTCCTAAATTTTTCATTTCCAGTTTTATCTGAGTTTGGATTTGTCTTTAGTGTTTCTATTTCTAACTTCTTGTCTTGAACCATTTTCATTATTTCATCCCACTGTTTGTATTTTCACAGACTTCATTAAGGGATTTATTCATATTCTATTAAGGTCCTTGAAGCATATTCATAATTGTTGTTTAGAAGTTCTTGTCTTGTGTTTCAATTATATCCCATTTTCTCAGGGTCTACTGTAGTAGGGTTGCTGGGTTCTGGTGGAGACATATTGCCCTGCCTGGAATTATTGGATGTGTTTTTTGTATGGTGTTGAGTTGTCAGACATCGGAATGATGATGTGACTGTAGGGTCTTGCCTTTGTTGGGTGGCTCTTCTGTTCCTTGGTTTCTGTTGCCCTCTCTGGATCTTAGAAAAGCGTGATGACTGTGGACTGCCCGGTAGAGGATTCTTCTGTAGATCAGTGGTGACAGAGCGGGAAAGAGGACAAGAGGCTGAGGGGCTTCAGGAGAGAGCTAAGAGGATCATTTCACACCTGGGGTGGGGTCCACAGGCTGTTGGAGGTGTGGTGGGAAGGGGATCCTACAACTAGGCTGCAGTAAGGAAATGAGATCTCTGGAGAAACAAGGGTGAAAGGGGTAGGGGGACCCTGAGTCCAAACCAGGATCCAGAATCTCCAGCAAATGGAACTGAGGCAGAAAGAGGGACACCTGTAAACTGACCATTTCAGGGCTGGGGGTGTGAATAAAGGGATCATAAAGGAGGACAGAAAGGACAGTGTGATTCATTACCTGAGTCCCTGCCAGGTGTGGCCATGGGGGACCAGGGAAGAAAATGTTGCTAGGCATAGGCCTCTGACACAAAGAGATGGGCGATGAAGGAAAGCGGGGTTTGGCGGAGTCCCTAGGGAATGGAGGTAGGGAGAGTTGAACCGAGGACCTCACACAAACCGAAGAAACTCAATGTATATAGAACCAACAAGCCAATTGACAGGGCACATGGGCAATTCTCATGAGGAGGAATTGTTACATTATGATCTTAGTTCAGTGAGAAGGGTAGAAGGACTGCCCCACTTGTTATCAGGATAGCCCTTTACCAATAGAAAGGAGAACCGAGAAGAAAAACATCTAAGTTATCAGCTCTATAAACACACAGTGAGTTTGTTTAGATTGTAGCTGAGAGAACTTTGTTGAAATACAATGGACATACAACATAGACCATGTATCTGGTAAGCCTAGACATAGGTGACTACAGGAAAATATCAGCAAAAGCAACGTCATCAATCTAGCCAGACACCCAGCGTTTTCTTGTGTTTCATTTTAATTCATAGCTCACCTTGTTTGCCTTTGCTGTTCTGCTCACCCTGAAGCGGTTATTGATATGCTTCCTGCCTCTGTGACATGCAGTTTTTAACAGATTAGATTAATAATGTTACATAACATTGTGATTTGTGTCTGGGTATTTTTATATTTATTCATGTTACCGTGTGTGTCAGTAGTTTATTTATTTGTACTACTGTGTAGCAGTACGTTTGCTATGTGCTTGTTTCCTCGATATGTGGTAACACATTGCTATAATCATGAGGGTTTAAAACAATGGGGATGCATTTTCTCACAGTTACAGAGGTCTAATGTCTAAAATGGAGGTACCAAGTAAGGTCAGTTTCTCCAAGAGATGCCAAGGGAGAAGCTATTCCTGACTCTCTTTGCTTTTGTGGCTGTGTTTTTGCTTTGTGACCTGTGGGTTTAAACACATGGGCCTGGGGTGAGGCTGTCTGCTAGGGCATAAGCAACTACCCAGAGGCTGCATCACCGAAGACAACGATGTCCTGTCCTCCCGCAGCCCCCAACTGCCAGTTTTTCTGGGTAAGGTGGGGCCGTATGGAAATGTGTGGTCTGTGATATTTAGGTGAAATATTCTTTAGATGTCTGTTAGGGAAATTTGATTTATGATGTCATTTAACTCCAGTGCCTCTCTGTTTAGCCTTTATCTGGATGACCTGTCAGGAGGAAGTGGGGTATTGAAATCAATCACTATCATTCCATTGGGATTAATCTGTGACCTTCAATGGAATTGGATGTACCTGAGTTTGGTGCATATGTACTTAGGATTGTGATATGTTCTTGGTTGATTGCTTCCTTTATCAGAATGAAAAGTCCTACTTTGTCTCTTCTGATCAATTTTGCTTTGAAGCCTATCTTGTTAGAGATTAGGACAGTGATGCTTATCCCATGGTTGCATTTGCTTAGAATACCTTCTTCTTTTCTTTTATTCAACTGCAGTGCCAATCCTTGAAGGTAAGCCAAGTTTCTTGATGGCAACCAACAGATTTTTGTTTCTTAATCCATTCAACTAACTTGTTCTTTTAATTGGTGAATCGAGGACATCAATGTTTAAAGTTATTATTAAAAGTTTCATGTTATTATTGTCATTTTGTGCTATTTGTGTGTCATTTGTTTTCTTTGCATAGCATCTGTGTTATGCCAATTTCTCTTCTCAGTCTAATGGGTTATTTCTAGTATTCTCTGTAGCTGGTTTGGTGGGCATAGATTCTTTTTGTCTTTTTATATCATGGAAGGTTTTTCTTTCTGTGTCAATGATGGCAGGTAGTTTTGATGGGTATAGTAGTCTGGATTGCCATCTGTGATCCTTTAGAACTTTGGAACATGGTTCCAAGCTCCTCTAGCTTATAAAGTTTCCACTGAATAGTCAGCTGTTATAATTGAAGGAGTTTTCTTTGTATGTGACTTATGTCTTTTCTCCAGAAGTGTTCACTACTTTTTCTAAGTTCTGTCTTTAGAGTTTCTAAGTGTAATACAACACAGGGATTTCCCCTTCAGTCTTGTCTTTCGGTACTTTTTGTGCCTCCTGTAGCTGAATGGTCACATCTTTCCTTAATCTGATGCTGTGGAATGATCTTTCTGTACACTGTGAAAGTGTGTTGCTCTCATTGTTAATAAAGAGATGGTTGGCCAGTAGCTAGGCAGGATTTTTGGAGCAGAGAGAAAGATGGGAAGAAGATAGGTGAAGTCTGGGGAGTCATGAGAGACATAGGGAGAAGCAACATGGAATGAGCCACGATGAAAGAAGGTACTGCCGTGTGGCAGAGAGTAGATAAGAAATATGGGTTAATTTAAAATGTAAGAGTTAGCTAGTAACAAGACTGAGCTACCAGTAGAACATTTATAATTAATAATAAATCTCTGAGTGGTTATTTGGGAAGCAGCTGGCGGAAGAGAACTGATTTCAGTCTTCAAGAAAAACCCTGCTTACAGTGTGGGAAACTCTCTCCTGGGGTTCTATGGAGGACCTGGGTTTCCTCTCCTCTTCTCTAGCCATGAAATTTCATGCTTGTCCTCTCTCTGAAAAAAACAAAAACAAAAAAACCACTAAAAAACACCAAGTTTGATTTATTCTTGCCAACTGCACCCGAGCGTGGGTCCTGCCCTGGAGTGTGGTTGAGATACCCAGTGTTACTCCGTTGAAGAAAACTGAGTTTTCTTTCTCTTGCAGCAGCTGTTATTTGTGAATAGCTTCTTGGTGAGGGTGGGGCTTTCTGTCCACTTCCCCTCCTCTGTGCTGGGGTTTCGTCTGACTTTAGCTTGAGCAGGTCTGTGCCTGCTGTGAGTTCATATGTACCTGCCCTGTCATGTCTGGGAAATGTGGTTTCCTTATTGTTCATCACCTCTGTCTCCTCTTCCACATAGATCCCCAAGTCCTGAGGGTAGAGATGTGATAGACATTCCATTCTGGACTGGACATGCAAAGTCTCTCATTCTCTGCACATTGATCAGATGTGGGCCCTGTGTTAATTACCATCTTCAAGTAGCTTCTTTGATGAGGGTTGAGAGAGGCACTGATCTATATGTCATTGGGAGTGATATTATTGCTATTTTTTTTTAGCAGAATAATAAAAGTAGGTATTTTCCTCTAGAGACCATGTCCTATTCTTGGCCACTTTAACACTGTCAGGTGTGGATTCCATCTCATGGAGTAGACCTTAAATCTAAACGAGGAGCAAAAGGAGGAAGAAAATGACGAAGGACTGCGAGGGATACTATCACCCACTGATACAAGGGGTCGGATCTAATGAGAGTTTACCAAGGCCAGATGGACCGTGACTGAACGAGCATGTGATCCAACCAGATTCTCTGAATGTGGCCGGATTTTCTGAATGTGGCTGGCCTGCAGTCTTTCCGAGAAACCATTGACAATGACACTGGGACTGGTTTCCTCTGCATATTCTGGATTTTTGGGATCCAGTCTGTTTGGATGCTCACCTTCCTGGACCTGGAGTGAGGGGGGAGGAACTTGGACTTCCCACAGGGCAGGAGACCCTGACTTCCCTAGGGGACAAAGAGGGAGGAGGAGAGGGAGGGGGGGAGTGGGAGGGCGTTGGGAGGAGGGGCGTAAATGGAAACTTTTTATAATTTAATAAAATTACAAAAAAAAAATAAAGTCAGGATACCTACAAAGCAAAAAAAAAATAAATAAATAAAAAAGTGATGGCCTACACCCTTAACACGTGTGCAATTGTGGAAGATTCCTTTCTCCTTCAATACCATTTATTGTACCATCTAGCCCTATGAGCACTAGCTAGTAGGGGAGAAGCTTCTGCTGAGTGCCAGCTAAATTTCTCCATGTTGTATGGTATTAGTAGGTGGTATCTTCAGCAATCAGATTTTATTACCAAGTTGTGGGTGAAAACCAATAGCAGTGGCAATATTCTGTAGAGTTGGGGGAGCAAGGGAATCCCTTTGGTCCATGACTCAAAAAGGTGCAACCCATTCCTATTACTGGGGTTTTTATTTGGTAACATGATATCGATATCATGATATCTAGTCAAGGTATTGCCTCCCCTATTATGTGGTAACTCCATTTAAATCCTTTTATATACATATACATTTTGGGAAACTTCTACAGTTGTAGGTTTTCATTTAAGAATTTTATACAATCTATTTTAGTTCTATTCACCCTTATTTCTCTCCCTAAACTCCTGTGTATTAGAGTTCTTTAGAGGGACAGAACTGATGGATACACACACACACACACACACACACACACACACACACCTGCATATATATATATATATATATATATATATATATATATATGTTCTAATGCTTCTCCTATATCTGTCAACAAATGCTCCCTAAACCCAGCATATTCTCCCAGCTAGCATGAATAATTTCAAGGTGAGGTTAAAGGCAATTAACACAGGTGATTGGATATGGCCTTCCAAGTAGAAGCTCACTCAGAGTCCCTAGGGTGTCTCCCCTCCCTCTCTGCTTTCTGGAACTTTTGATAAGTGGACACTGAAGACAACATGGGCATCCCGCCAATTTCTTTGGATGTCTCTAGATGAGGGAGGGGATGCACAGGTTCTCCTTGTCCCTGGCAGCTGTCCCTTGGGTGAGACACTGGGGAGGTGCTTCTACACGGCTCCTTAAGCTAGGTTCCCTGAGACCTGAAGAAACAATTGTGGATCTGCAGTAATGAGACCTCTAGACACCTGGGCAGAATCATACCCACCTCACCCATCCTGACCTTTACTTAATGATGCTCAGTGGGACCACAGTCATTGCTCTCCAGGACAGAATGTTAGTGCCATTGGATTGGAGAGAGTGCCAAACAGAAAGATGGGCTAATGCCAGAGGTGGCAGGGCCTGGAAGGGTCATAATCTCAGAGCTCTGAGGCAGACTCGGCTCTTTCACAGAGAGAGAGAGACTCACATAAGCCAAGTGCCTGTTAATCCCTGACTGACAGCCAGCAGGGCTCTCACGACTCTCAGGTCAGCTTCAGCACAGCCCAGGAGGTTGTTAGGAAACATTCAAGTCTTGGCTTGTGTGGTCAAACCCCGACTCCTTCACTTTAGCCGTAGAGTTCTTTTTTAGGTCCAGGGTGAGCTTGAGAATTTGCCTTTCTGATGACTTCTTAAATGGTGCTGATAATTCTGATGTTACATTTGCTTTTGTTTTGTATTGTCAAATGCAAGCGTGTGCTCAGGACCCAGGCAGAGACTTTTCTTTGGCACGAGTTCAATACCAAGCTTAAATTCCTTGAGTTCTAATATGTGGCCCTAATGACCACCTCTCATTCCAAGTGTCCCCTCGGTTGACCCAATTTCATTTAATTTCAGTCTATGGGATGGTTGTTGTGTTCCAAGGACAAGCTAAACATTGCTACAAACAACAAGCAAACACAAAAGAGCACAATTTCTAAAAATAGGATCAAACCCAAAATGTTAGCAAGTCATTAACAACTCTTTGCAGAATAGGCCTCTTAATGATGACAGCATCCTTTCGTTGGTCCCTGATGACAGCATCATTTCATTGACCCGGAGCTGCACATTTTTCAGTTTCATGTTTCTGAGATTTAAATGTATCTAACAAGTAATATGTGCATTGAACACAATTTATTCTGCTTTTCAAAAGAGAATAGATACCGGCAATGCCTATAGTTTACCTTTTTTAGTTATTGGCTACTTAGAAGGCAATAATAGCACAGATTAGCCAGTATGCTAAACATGCCCTCCCCTCAGTCCTCACAGCTATGATAGGAGTTGTGTTTTCGACAAGGAAAGGGGAAATTGGCTGCCCAGAGTCACACAGAAGGTGAGGAGGAGTGGAGAAAGGATTTAGATTTGACCCTGTTTGCCCCCTGTATCTACACTGGTAACCCCTAACACTGCACACTCAACTATGGTCTCTGCCTGGATGGTTTTTCTTTCATCCATCCACCTTACACTTGCTCATGTACTGAGATGGATTGATCTACAAGATTTTCCTCACCTGATATAGACTGACTCGTCCTTCCCTGAGCTCACATGACAATCTCGTCACACTATAGCTGTCAATGTATTTTCCCTCGCCACTGTGTGTATTAGAAGCAGGGTCCATATCATCCGCCTTTATATCCCAAGAACCTGGAAAAAAATCTCTGATGTCTGAAATGCTTAAATAAATGTGCTTTGTCCTCCTTGGTTGAGGTATAGAGAGACTTTTGTAGGCTTAAAAACTGTGACTTAATGAATATGGATAGCTTAACAATGCACCTCAGCGCTTTGTGAGATACACACACACACACACGCACACACACACACACACACACACGCACGCACGCACGCACACACACACACGCACGCACGCACGCACACACACACACGCACGCACACACGCACACACACACACGCACACACACACGCACACACACACACACATTGGATGAAATATGGCAAAACAAAACACTGAAGATGTGAAACATGGAAAAGAACTTAAAAATGTTATTTAAATGTAAAATTCAGTGAGGTACTTACTATGGTTGTGATTATTTTATACATAAGGAAAGTGAGTGATAAAAGGCCCAGTAACTTCACACACACACACACACACACACACACACACACACACACACACACTTATGTAACACACGAAGAGTGGAGCCTCTTGTCCAGACTTGCTGTAAACGTCCATCATTCTGTACAGCCACGTGTGAGCGGCTCACTGTTCTGGGGTTTTCCTACTCCAAGTTCTCTCATGACTTAAATGATTTTCTTGTGTCTCTGTGAGTAGTTCTGAGGGACATGAAACAAAACTTTCTTCAATGCACTGCTCGTGTCTCTGCCTGTTTCTCTCTAAGATCTCAGTTTTTCCTGAGTACTAACATGGCTTCTGTGACTGTTAAAATCGGTTTGAAGGAATGTGTAAAAGGGTGAATTTGTCATTCTCTAGGTGTGCCACAAGGGGGCATTTGGAGCCTAGCAAGGAAGTCTGAAGGAACTGGAATGTTTATTTTTCCCTTTGTGCCGCACTTACAGCCCGCACTTTGCAATGTTTAATCAGGAAGTGACAATGGTTACACAACCCTGTATAAAAACCATTTGTTTTTAAAGTTTTGTGATTGTAATGACAATCACAAATATAATCACAAATATAATTACAACATTTCTCCCTTCCCCTTTCTCCTTCCAAGCCTTCCACTATATCTGTTCCTTGCCCTCTTTCAAATCCATGGCTCATTTCACCATGGTTATTACATGCATACATGTGTATAAGGTTGCTTGAATATATGATTCCAGAGTTGACCTTTTGTTATTGGATTATCAGTTGGTGTGTTCTTCCCTGGGGAAGAGCATGCCTCCCACCCTCAGCTTTTCCTAGTTGTCTGGTTCACTGTGGGCTTTCCCCATCCTTGGTAGCAAATCTCTTGTTGCTGTCCTTGTTCAGCTCTCATTGGGCAATCACACTGGTGAGACTTTAAGGGTGTGTCTTCTGTCATTCCTAGGAGACACTCTCACAACGAATTCCTTGATCTTCTGCCTCAGATTTGATGTTTAAAAGAGATTATTTAAATGTTAAACAGAAAACCCAGACATAATTTTGTGTTTTTTTCTTAATTTCGAACTTATTTTAATTACCTCTCATCCTACCTAATGTTAAAAAGCGGTAAAGAAGAGGAGAGAGTAGCCTGCACACAATGCACTTGACTTTTGGACGTCTTCAGCCAAATCTCATGTCTTGCGATGGTTGCTGTCCTGTTCCCATGGCGGGCACAGAGGACATGCTGCCGTGTGTCATCTCACTGAGTCGCCCCACTGGTTCTGCTTACCATAGTTCAGAACTCTGCCTTACTTAACAATGACTGGAATTCCCTGACCACGCAGTCTAACTTACCCAGATCAAAGGAAGAATTCAGTCCAGGCATAAAATCGCTCCTTCTCCACATTAGCTGCTAATAGCTGCATGCATACATGTACGGACTGGCACATAGACATATTTGTCGATAGATACAGATACATGACACAACACCTGCCTTTCCCATGTGTTGACTGAGTTTCCACAGTCGTTAAGTCCCAAAGAAATCACACAGAGGTCTACATTAGTTATAAACTGATTGACCTAGTATCTCAGGCTTCTTATTAACTATTATAACTTATATTAGCCCATTATTCTTATCTATGTTAGCCACATGGCTCCATACCTTTTTCAGCAAGGCAGTCACATCTTGCTGCTTCTGTGGTGGGCTCACAACTGCCAACCAGGAGTTCCTTCTTCCCAGAATTCTCCTGTTCTCATTGACCCACCTCTACTTTCTGACTGGTTGTCCCGCCTATACTTCCTGCTTGGCTACTGGCCAATTAGCGTTTATTTAAAATATAATTAACAGAATATAAACCACTGTCCCACACCACCCATGTATAATGTGTGTGTGTGTGTGTGTGTGTGTGTGAAGCACGTACTGTGCAAAATATTTTGGATGTGAATAAACTTGAGGATAAACCTGACTCTTTACTGTCTGTAAATTTCTAGCTATGAGACTTTGGATAAATTACTTAGTTTCTGTGACCCACAGAACATGTATATTCATATATGTATATGACAGAGGCATCAGCACTTCCCTCTCCAATGTCAAGGTGTGCTTTGCTCTGCTGCTGCTGATTTGTCTACCACTGACTCTGTTTCACACCATACATAACTATGGTGATTTGAATGGGATGTTTCCCATAGTCTTGGGCATCTGAACACTTGGTTCCCTGTTGGTGTTGTCATTTGGGGAGGTTTAGGAAGTACAATCTTGCTGGAGGAAGTATGTCACTGGGGGTGGTGCTTTGAGAGCAAAAACCTCAGGCCACTTCTGGTTCGGTTGCTCTCTGCTCTGAGATTGTGTTTAAAGACGTGAGCTCTTAGCTCCCTGCTCCAGCTGCCAGGTCATTTGTTGGCATTCTTCCTCACCATGATGGATTCTCACCCTCTCATCTCTCTGAAGCCATAAGTCAAATAAACTCTTCTAATAGGTCACTTTGGTTCATGGTGCTTTTTTTTTTTTATGGCAACAGAAAAGTAACAAATACAATATCATTTTCATTATCAATTTTGATCCTGACGCTTCCCATCGCTGGCTAAACCTCTACTGTCTCCCCTTGAGCAGAGAGAAATTGGAAGAGTATCATAGACATAAACTAACAGAATAAGTACTACAGCTACTTCTGGGGGTTACATATCACTACTACAGTTACAATTTATGCCATGAGCTATGCCCAGCATTCTCATCTCCTTTGAAACATTCTTTTCATCATATTAATTATGAATTTTATGCCCACCCCCAAGAAGGCCAATAACCATGTTATAAATATTAAAGCCTACTATTAAAGTGACTTCTACATGAGCAGCAGCAAGGCTTCCCACCTGCCACAGGATTCTCTTCTTCCCACTTCAGGGTTTCTTCCCCTACCCCCAAAGTACCGCCAGGTAGACTTAAAATAGTGTAAACTGGAGATTGAGCTCCTTCACAGTCAGTACAGCTCACAACCACAGACAACATGCTGTGTGGTAACTACTGCTCTTCATGTTTAGCATGCCGTCAAAACATCACATCCATGACTTTATATCATTGGCTGGTGCTGCCCTTTGCCTCTAACTCATAGATGAAGAATACAGTTCTTCAGTGTAAGCTCTGGGCTCCCTCCTGGGGAGCAACATCTCGGGACTTGCTTGGATCCCAGATCTACTTACAATGGTAGCTAAACTTTGCTCCAGTTTTCTTGCCCACAAATGAATTCAGGTGAATTTTGAACTGTTGGTATATCAAAATACTACCACAGTAAATCCATAGTCTAGAGCTGGATGCCACTCAGCAATGAAGGCTACAACAAGCAACCATCCAGTCATCAATTCTTCGTTGTTTACCATCAAGACGTCAGCCCTTAAAAGCAAGTGAATGTCCTGGGGGTTAAACTGGTCAATGTATTCTGAACAACCAACGTGTGGTGTGAATAAGAAATGTCCCCCACAGTCTTGAGCATTTGAACACCCGATTGTTAGTTGGTGGCACTATTTGGGGAGGTTTAGGTGGTGTAGCCTTGATGGATAAAATATGTCACTGGGACAAGGTTTGAGAATAAAAGCCTTATGCCAATTCTAATTCAGTCTTCTCTGCTTCACACTCATGGCTGAGACATGAACTCTCACTGTCTGCCTGCTGCCATGCTTCCGTGCCAGCATGGACTCTTACCTTGCAGAAACCATAGCCCAAGCAAAGTCTCCCATCTATAAATTTCTTTTGCCGTTGGTGTTCATCACAACAAAAGAAAAGGAACTAATCCACAATGTTCAGTGCTTTCAGAGATTTCTGTCCTTAGGCATTATTGTGTAATGGGCCTTTCTTTATATCTCTAGCTCTGTAATAATGACATGGAGACTTTTTATTAATTATGAAAGCTTGGCCTTAGCTTGACTTGTTTCCAACTAGTTCTTAAAGCTTAAATTAACACATTTATATTAATATACATTCTGACACATGGCTCATTACCTCTCCTCAGTACTGTATGTCTGACTTCCTCCGTGTCTGGCTGGCAAATCTTCTGCACCCCTTTCCCAGAGTTCTAGCTCTCCCCAGAAGTCCCACCTTTCCTCACATACCTAGTTATTGGCTATTCAGCCCTTTTAAAACCAATCAGAAGGTGCCTTAGGCAGGTGAGGAAGGATCGAGACACAGTGTACAAAAGGATTATCCCAACATTATTATGAGCAGTCCTCATAAGATCAGTAGTTGACAGCCCCTGGAGTTGGTCCTGAAGATATCCAGATACCAAGTTCTCAGCTCAAAGGAGATGTATTGCCCCAGAGGGACAAGCAAGGCGGGCTGTCTTGGATCAGGAAAAATCCACAGCAAGTGTCTCTGAAGAAGTGGTTTTTTAAAGGAGAATATGGAAAAGTCTGTGCTAGGATGAGTTGATAAGTCCTGATTGGACAGGTAGTCAGTGTAGACAAGTAATGATTTTTGATTGTTGGACCTTGGTGTTTGGTCTCAGGAATGAGTCAGTGGTCAAATAGGGGAATAGACCCTGGGGACTAGCTTTAGGAATGTAATCTAATGGTTTAGTGAGAGAGAGGGAAAAGGTACCATGTTTGCCATGTTTAGGCCTGTTAGAGAGCCCTTCAGGATCTGGGTTGTCAAGTCACATTGGGAAATGTCTTTCCAATGCCACAAAGCACACAGAGGGCACACTCTCTGAAGTTCTCAGTTTGATGTAGAAGCTAATTCATTGACGGAAGTGGTACTGTAAAGAAAATGGAGTTCTCATTTGTTCACACCTCACAGCGTGTACTTCTGATACATACATTTTGTCCACCTCTCCAGTTTTTGGGTTACATCTGTTATCTCTTTTTCTATAAAAATAGTAAACCTTGTTGATACTTTTCTTGAGGGAGGTACCTTTCTGATTTAAGGCAAGCCCTCACAGATAAAGAAAAAGAGGAATGATCTCTGTCTGAACCCATTTCTCTGTGTAAACATATCTAAAATACCCATTAGATCTGGGTCTGGGGCAATGCTTCCTCACAGCCTTTCATTATCTTTAGAAATGAAACCTATTTCTTGTTCTAACATTCAGATGAAGTCATGATGTAAGAGAAATCCTATTGATGCCTTCAGAGACTCTTGAAGCTTGACTTCTGGAAGACCATTGTTACAGTTTCTTTCAGCTCCTCAGAACAGCAGTGCATAGGACACAGAGAACAGCCTCACCTCATGGCCTCAGAGACAGAAGCCAGAGGGAGGACAGGGATGGGACTGCTTAGCCTTACTAACAACCTTTTCATCTTTGGCTAGAGAGGGGGTGGGGGAAAAGTGATCTCCATAGCTTTAAATCCCTGGACTTCAAATTCTGGCTGCCCTCAGCTGGCAGGACCTGTGTGCGGTTGCTGTTTCCCTCCCTCAGCCTGCATCCTTAATGCCATTTGCAAAGCAAAGTTCCTTTCCCATGTAGATCCTTTACCTGCATGCCTGTAGGTTTCAGATATTAAGGTGTAGCCATCTCTTGGGAGGGCATCATCCTGCTGGCTACAGCAGTTGCATTTTGACTTTAGTATAGTGTATTAAAAGGAAGTTAGGAATGGTACAAAGAAATTTTTGAATTCAAAACATCTTAGTTTTGAAAAATAATCTGAAACAAATGCAACAGGTTCAAAATAAATGAAAATGTCTGTATTTAATCACATTGAATACAGTATTGGAAGACAAGTCAGAAAACATTTAAAAAGTAGTGAGAAAATATAAGAGGAAAATTAACTCCAGAGAAAGTGACATTAAACTAACAAAATGACTTCTGAAGAGAAATATCAGTCAAGTAAGAAAATAATAATTGGATGATACCTTCGAAATATTTTTTTAAAACCTATTCATTAGGACAGACATGATGGCACACACTTCTTGGAAGGCAGAGGTAGATGGAGCTCTTTGAGTCCCAGCCATAGAGTCCCATAGTCAGTCAAAACTATGTAATGAGACCTGGTCTAAAAAAAATTAACCATTAGGAATCCATGTCCATTAATCATTGCACACCATGCACATATGTAATAACATATAAGATTGCTACATCATAACCCATAAATATGGATAATTAAAATGGTAAAAACCGCAAGAAAAAAATCATATAGAGACTTAAAACAGAGGTAAATATCACTAGAAGACTTTCGCTAACCAGAACCTTGGAAAGACCCTTTCAAGAAGAAGGCAGATGCTCATGGGGAGGGTGTTCCCTCACTCCCAACCCCTGGTACCTTAGAACATTCTCAGCTGTGTCATGTTGATAGCAAAATCACCCGCTGTGATTTTGAAAATCTATTGAGCTTTTCAATTCTGAAAAAATTGAGTAAAAATGTGAGCATGTTGGTAAATGCAAATTATTACTGACTACATAATAATTATGCTATATAATACATATTATAAAAAATAGATCTAGATGTATAGCAACAGGAGGATGGTTTAAATTAAGCTGTGAGAAGACTGAGCCAGTGACCTGGGTCTGAGCGGGCCTGGGACAGTGAACACTAGAGACCAGGAGAACATCCAGACCAGGGCCATTTGCAGAAGAAGGACTGGGCCAGTGACCTAGGCCAGAGTAGGCCTGAGGCGGCCAGCTCCATGGAAGCAGGACTGAGCCAGCTACCTAGGCTAGAGCAGGCCTGAGAAAGTGAACTCGAAGGGAGCAGGAGCAGATCCAGTCCAGGGATGTTTGCAGAGGCAGGTCTGAGCCAGCGACCTGAACCAGAGCAGACCTGAGACAGCAAACACCATAGGAGCAGGTACAGGGGAGCAATCACTGAGTGAGTGGGCCAGAACCAGAGACCACTGTGGATCCAGGCATGTATCTGAGACCTTCAAGGAAGTAAACCTGAGCTAAGACCCCTGTGGGTCTGGGCATGAGTCTGGGACCTCTGAAGGAGTAGGCCTAAGCCAGGACCTCTGTGGGTCCGGGAATCAGTCAGGGACATCAAAGGCAGTAGGTAGAAACCAGAAACCTCTATAGGTCCTGACATGAGTCTGGGACCTCCAAGGGAGTAGATCAGAGCCAGAGCCTTTCAGGACTAACTCTAAGCCAGGGACCTCTGTAGGAGTGGATCCAGACCAGGGTTTACAGAAACAGGTCTGAACCAGTAACCTAGGCCAGAGCAAGCCTGAGGCAACAAATTCCACAGGAGTAGGACTGAGACAGTGACCTGGGCCAAAGCAGGCCTGAGGCAGTGAACTCCATAGGAATGGGACTGAGCCAGCTATCTGGGCTGGAGAGGCCCAAGAAAGTGAGCTCCATGGGAGCAGGAGCAGATCCAGACTAAGACATTTACAAAACAGGTCTGAGCTGAAAACCTAGGCTAGAGCAGGCCTGAGACAGCAAACTCCACAGGAGCGGAGCAAAGCTTGGGTGCACTGAGAGACCTCCAGGAACACAGAGTGACCAACGGGGTAACTAGAACCATGGCATTGACTATACCATGAGGAACAAACATCTGAGCCTTGGATTTACTGGCACCTAGAAGATTAATCACCAGAATCACAGACAGCCCCAACCACACCAATTAGAGGAAGAGATGAGTGGACAAGATAAGAACACACGTAACACCACAAAGAACAACACAACACCAATACAATCTAGAGAGCCTACAACAGCAAGACTTGAACAACCAAATATAGATGAAACAGAAGAAAATGACACAAAAAATAATTTCAGGAGACTGTTTGAAACTCTTAAAGAGGAAATGAGAAATTCCTTCAAAGAAATGGGAAAAAAGGACAAACAAAAAATTGGAAGAAATCAGAAAATCCCTTAAAGAAAACCAAGAAAAAACAATCAAGCATACAAAAGAATATTCAAGACTTGAAAACTGAAATAGAAACAATAAAGAAAACACTAGCTGAGGGAATTATACAAACAGAAATCATGAGAAAATGACCAGAAACCACAAATGCAAGCATTAACAGCAGAATACAAGAGATGGAAGAGAGAATCTCAAGAACTGAAGATACAATAGAGGAAATAGATGCATCAGTCAAAGAAAACATTAAATCTAACAAAAGCTTAACCCAAAATATCCAGGAAATATGGAACACCACGAAAAGACCAACCTAAGAATAATAGGGATAGAAGCAAAAGAAGAAGTTCAACTCATAAGCACAGACAATATATTTATCAAAATCATAGAAGAAAATTTTCCCAACCTAAAGAAAGAAATGCCTATGGAGATACAAGAAGCTTACAGAACACAAAACAGACTGGTTCAAAAAAAGTCCCCTCTCCAAATAATAATCAAAACACTAAATATACAGAATATAGGAAGAATATTAAACTGCAAAGGAAAAAGGCCAAGTAACATATGAAGGTAAACCTATCAGAATTATACCTGACTTCTTATTGGAGACAGTGAAAGCCAGAAGGTCATGGTCAAGCATTGTGCAGACATTAAGAGAACAAGATGGCAGCCCAGATTATTATATTCAGCAAAACTATCAATCACCATAGAAGTATAAAACAAGATATTCCATGACAAAACCAGATTTAACCAATACCTAGCCACAAACCCAGTCCTACACAAAATACTAGAAGGAAGACTCCAACCCAAGGAAGTTGGCTACATCAACAAAAACACAGACAATTGATGGTCTCATAACAGCAATTCCCAAAGAAGGGGAAAACACACAAATTAACATCACCAACAACAAAAACTAGATTAACAGGGGATATCAATCACTGGTAATTAATATCCCTTAATATAAATGGACTCAACTAACCTATAAAAAGACACAGGCTAACAGATTGGATACGAAAACAGAATCCATTCTTCTTCTGCATACAAGAAACGCACCTCAATCTCAAAGACAGACATCAACTCAGAGTAAAGGGGTGGGAATTTTTTTTCAATCAAATGGACCTAAGAAACAAGCTGGTGTAGCTATCCTAATATCTAACAAAATAAACTTCAAACTAAAATCAATCAAAAGAGACAAAAAAGAACATTTTATATTAATCACAGGTAATATCCATCAAGAGGAAATCTCAATACTGAACATCTATGCCCCAAATACAAGGGCGCCATCATATGTAAAAGAAACACTTTCAAAGCTTAAATCATACATTAAACCCCACACACTAATAGTGGGAGACTTCAACATTCCACTCTCACCACTGGACAGGTCTGTCAGACAAAAAAACTAACAGTGGAATAAGGGAACTAACAGACGTTATGACTCAAATGAACTTAAAAGATATCTATAGAATATTCCATCCAAACATAAAAAGAATATAACTTCTTCTCAGCACCTCAAGAAACCTTTTCAAAAACTGACAACATACTCAATGACAAAACAAACCTCCACAGATACAAAAAATTGGAATAACCCCATGAATCTCGTCAGATCTCCTTGGCTTAAAACTAGAATTCAACAGCAATACTAATTCCAGAAAGCCCACAAACACATGGGAATTAAACAGTGCTCACCTGAGTCATCAATGGGTCAAGGAAGAAATAAAGGGAGAAATTAAAGACTTCCTAAAAATCAATTAAAATGACCACACAACATACCCAATTTTTTGCGACACAATGAAAACAGTGTTAAAAGGAAAGTTCATAGCACTAAATGCCTACATAAAGAAGCTGGAAAAAAATCCCAAACTATTGAATTAACGGAACATTTGAAAACTTTATAACAAAAAGAAGCAAAACCACTCAAGAGAATTAGATGGCAGGAAAAAAATCAAACTGAGAGCTGAAATCAACAAAATAGAAACAAAGAAAACAATACAAAGAAGCAATGAGACAAAGAGTTGGTTCTTTGAGAAAATCAACAAGATTGACAAACCTTGATCCAAACTAACAAAAAGGCAGAGAGAGAATATCTAAATTAACAATTTCAGAAATGAAAAAGGGGGACATAACAACAGACACAGAGGAAATACAGAGAATCATCAGTTCATATTTCAAAAACCTCTACTACCCAAAATTGGAAAATTTAAAGGAAATAGACAGCTTTCTGTATAAATATCACTTACCAAAATTAAATTAAGACCAGATAAGCAAATTAAACAGACCTCTAACTGCTGAAGAAATAGAAACAGTCTCAAAAGTCTCCAAAACAAAAAAAGCCCAGGACCAGATGGTTTCAGCTCAGAATTCTACAAGATTTTCAAAGAAGAACTAATATCAATACTCCTCAAATTGTTCCACACAATAGAAACAGAAGGAATATCGCCAAAATCTTTTTTATGAGGCTACAATTACCCTGATACCCAAACCATAAAAAGACATTACTAAGAAAGAAAATTACAGACCAATCCCACTCATGAACACTGATGCAAAAATACTAAGTAAAATACTGGCAAATCGAATCCAAGAATACACCAGAAACATCATCCACCATGATCAAGTCGGCTTCATCCTGGAGATGCAGGGATGGTTCAACATATGAAAATCTGTCAACACAATACACCATATAAACAAACTGAAAAATAAAAACCACAATATCATCTCATTAGATGCTGAAAAAGCTTTTGACAAAATACAACATTACTTCATGATAAAGGTCTTGGAGAGAGCAGGGATACAAGGAACATACCTAAACATAATAAAGGCAGTATACAGCCAGCCAACAGCGAATGTCAAACTAAATGGAGAGAAAATCCCAGCAATCCCACTGAAATCAGGAACAAGTCAAGGTTGTCCACTTTCCCCATATCTATATAGTTTTTGAGATCCTAGCTAGAGCAATAAGACACCAAAGGGAGATCAAGGGGATACAAATCAGAAAAGAAGCCAAACTCTCACTATTTACTGATGATATGATAGTTTTGCATAAGCAACCCCAAAAATTCTACCAAGGAACTTCTAC
This sequence comes from Myodes glareolus, assembly GCF_982192425.1. Classification (NCBI taxonomy): domain Eukaryota; kingdom Metazoa; phylum Chordata; class Mammalia; order Rodentia; family Cricetidae; genus Myodes; species Myodes glareolus. The sequence continues at coordinate 61,343,048 of NC_142044.1, read as the reverse complement.
AACTCATAAACACTTTCAGTGATGTAGCAGGATACAGGATTAACTCAAAAAATTAGTAGTTCTCCTGTACACAGATGATAAATGGGCTAAGAAAGAAATCAGAGAAACATCACCCTTCACAATTACTACATATAGCATAAATATATCTCAGAGTAACTTTAACCAAACAAGTGGAAGACCTGTATGACAAGAACTTTAAATCTTTGAAGAAAGAAATTGAAGAAGACACCAGAAGGTGGAAATATATCCCATTCTCTTGTGTAGGTAGAATTAACATAGTAAAAATGGCAATCTTACCAAAAGCAATCTACAGATTCAATGCAATGCACATCAAAATCCCAGTAAAATTCTTCACAGACTTCGAGAGAATGGTACTCAACTTCATATGAAAAAACAAAAAACACAAGATAGCCAAAATAATCCTGTACAATAAAAGAATTTCTGGAGGCATCACAATCCCTGACTTCAAACTCTACTACAGAGCTACAATACTGAAAACAGTCTAGTATTGGCATAAAAACAGACAGAAGGACAAATTGAAGTGAATTGAAGACTCAGATAGTAATCCACATATCTTCGAACACCTGATCTTTGACAAAGAAGCAAAAAATAGCAAATGTAAAAAAGAAAGCATATTTAACAAATGGTGCTGGCACAACTGGATACCAATATGTAGAAGAATGAAAATAGATCCATATCTATCACCATGCATAAAACTCAAGTCAAAATGGATCAAAGACCTTAACATAGAGTCAGCCACACTGAACTTCACAGAATAGAAGAAAGTGAGAAGTACACTTGAATGCATTGGCACAGGAAACCACTTCCTAAATATAACCCCAGTAGCACAGACACTGAGAGAAACAATTAATAAATGGGACCTCCTGAAACTGAGAAGCTTCTGTAAAGCAAAGGACAAGATCAATAAGACAAAACAATAACATACAGAATGGGAAAAGATCTTCACTAATCCCACAGCAGATAGACGTCTGATCTCCAAAATATACAAAGAACTCAAGAAATTGGTTATCAAAAGAACAAATAATTCAATAAAAAAAATGGAGTACAGACCTAAACAGAGAACTCTCAACAGAGGGATCTAAAATGGCTGAAAGACACTTAAGGAAATGCTTGACATCTTTAGCCATCAGAGTAATGCAAATCAAAACAACTCTGAGATTCCATCTTACACCTGTAAGAATAGCCAAGATCAAAAATAGTGATGACAACTTATTCTGGAGAGGTTGTGGATAAAGGGAATACTCCTGCATTGCTGGTGGGAATGCAAGGTGGGACAGCTCCTTTGGATGTCAGTGTAGTGATTTCTCAGAAAATTAGGAAACAACCTTCCTCAAGACCCAGTAATACCACTTTTGGGGTTTATATCCAAAGGAAGCTCAATTGTGCCACAAGGACATGTGCTCAACTATGTTCATAGTAGCATTGTTTGTCATAGCCAGAACCTGGAACCAACCTAAATGCAGCTCGACCAGAGAATGGATAAGGAAAGAGTGATACATTTACACAATGGAGTACAACACAGCAGAAAAAAAAAACGACATCTTGAATTTTGCAGGCAAATGGATGGAGCTAGACAACATTATTTTAGGGAGGTAACCCAGACTCAGAAAGACAATTACCATATGTACTCACTCATAAGTGTTTTTTAAACATATAACAAAGAAAACCAGCCTACAAACCACAATCCCAGAGAACTTAGACAACAATGAGGACACTAAGAGAGACTTGCATAGATCTAATCTACATGGGAAGTAGAAAAAGATAAGATCTCCTGAGTAAATTGGGAGCATGGGGACCTTGGGACAGGGTTGAAGGGGAGGGGAGAGGCAGGGAGGGGAGCAGAGAAAAATGTAGAGCTCAATAAAAATCAATAAAATTAAAAAAAATAAAATAAGCTGTGAATCACTTAACCTCAATGGAATTCTCAGGGGAATCACTTAGTAACCATTTTAGCCAAAGAGCACAAATTCACCCCAGGAGGTGCTTTCTAGCCAACAGGAGACCTGCCTGTCCCCTGGGGTTTCAGGTCGTTGCTTGTCTGTCCCATTGGCCACCTCAGCATACTTAAAGTTCTTAATGGCTAGACCTGAGCTGCCTTGTTAGGGTGGTGCTCTTAGCAGTATCTAAGGGAGAGAGAGAGAGAGAGAGAGCGAGAGAGCTGTGTAGTTGTGCTGGAGGGAGTGTGAAAACTTTGCAGTCATACTCGTTAGGAGCTTGACATTTTAAGGTTTGTAGTTAAATCTAAAGGGGCCATTTATGCTGTCAAAAGTTCAGAAGGGCTTAGCTGAGGGTTGAGCATACGCCTTTATGCAGAACGATCTTGAATAGAAATGGCAGTGTCAGCCCCTGAGATCGGACGGTTCTGCACAGTCTCTTATGCTTTCCTGCGGCACTCAGAGAGACAACAAAGACCTTAGGAAGATGGAAGACGTCTGCATGTGGAGGAGACCAGCATGGTAATGCTGTTCCTCTCTCTCCCTTCCCTCTCCTGCTCCCTCCCCCGATGCTTTCCTCTGCTGCTGCTTTCCCAGTGTCCTCCATTCTAGCCTTCTCTGACAGGCGCTTTCCCGCCTCCTAGCCCCCTTGTCAGGAGTTTGTCTCTTAGGTTAGCAGTGTAGCTTCCTCTCCGGTACAGAAACTCCTTCTGTTATGTAAGAAGCTTTGATTTGCTCCTCAGGATAATTTCCTTGCCTCTTTTAAAGAAAATTAAATATGAGTTGGGGTGAAGAAAGAAATCTGGGTAACTCCTCAGCACCTCGGCTGTCTTTAGCCCCAGACTCAAATCAGCAAACCCTTGCAGCCCTCCAGAGTAGCTAGGTTTTAGCCTCTGTCTTCACATATGCAAGACTGGGATGCGATCTGCAGGTTCAGGTAGGCTAGTAGGAGAACGTCATGCATGTATCAGGGGTGGGAAGGACGAGGACATCGGTGAGACTTAGGTGAATTCCAAACACACAAGGTGCAGTAAGTGGAACCATCCGTGTGCCTGCTCCTTGTCGCTCCGAGGTTTGTGGTGGTACAGAGCAGGGCACCAGTCTTTTCAGTTGACAGACTTTTGTCTGTTGCCTTCAATGCTACATCTGCTCCAATGCAAGCCAGGGCTGTGAAAATCCTTTGTCGGTCGCTCGCCAGGCCAGCGCTCTGAGTTGCAGAGCTGCCTGCGGGCTGTTCACCCCTGAGTCCTCCGTACACCCATTCACCCATCAGCACATTTTCTTTTTAATTTAGAGATAATACATTTTGAGCAACTTTGAGCCATTTACAGAGCTAGATACTTTTGTGTGTCCCCTTCTGAAAATGTTCTTCCAGGCAGGTCCTTCTGGGAAAAGAGCTGCTCAGACTGTACCTCGCTGGGACAACAGCCCAGCTCACAGTGGCGACAGTCTCAGAGTTGTGTCCCCTGAAAAGTGGGGCTGGGAGTCGGAGCGAGCCAAGCTCTGAGAGTAGTGAAGCTGCATCACCAGGTTAAAAAGTGGTGACTTTAATCCCGTGAATTTCACAGTGCTCTCACCCGTCACATCTGATTCAGACAGAGCACAGTTTCAGCTTGGCATGCCTGAAAATGTCCTCGTAGGATTTCCACTCTGGCCTTTGTGTCTCTGGGAGAAGTTTTCCCATCTTTAAGTGATCTCTAGAGCTGCCGAGGCTTTGCTCCAGTGACCCAAGCAAGTCAATCTTTTTTTTTTTTTTTAAATTACTGATTTTTAAGTACCGTGAAAGTGACTGAGAAAGAGGGACAGACACTTCCACGTGTGTTAGGCATAAGAAGAGGTGCTACCAAGTTATTTCTCACATTTCTAAGGAACTGTTGAGGGCCATGAGGAACCACAGCGCTGTCCTGGAGTTTATCCTCCTCGGGCTGTCCTGCGATGCCCAGACCCAGGCTCCTCTCTTTGTGCTCTTCCTGGCGATCTATCTTCTGACCCTCATGGGGAACCTGATGCTGCTGCTGGTGGTCAAGATTGATTCCAACCTCCACACTCCCATGTACTTCTTCCTGGGACAACTGTCCTTGCTGGACCTCTGCCATTCATCCGTCACAGTGCCTAAGCTGTTAGAGAACCTCCTGTCTGCGAAGAAGAGCATCTCAGTGGAGGGCTGCTTGGCTCAGGTCTTCTTCGTGTTTGCCACGGGAGGTACCGAGTCCTGCCTTCTGGCAGTGATGGCCTATGACCGCTTTGTGGCCATTAGCTCACCTCTGCTCTATGGTCAAGTGATGAACAGACAGCTTTGTGCAGGGCTGGTGTGGGGCTCTTGGGGCCTGGCTTTTCTGGATGCTCTCATCAATATCCTGGTTGCTCTGAATCTAGATTTCTGTGAGGCTCAGGAAATCCACCACTTCATCTGCGAGCTGCCCTCTCTCTACCCTTTGTCTTGCTCTGATGTGTCTGCCAGCTTCACCACCCTCCTCTGCTCCAGCTTCATCCACTTCTTTGGAAACTTCCTCCTGATTCTCTTCTCATACATTCGCATCTTGCTCACCATCCTGGGCATCAGCTCCACCTCTGGGAGAAGCAAGGCCTTTTCTACCTGTTCGTCCCACCTCATGGCAGTGAGTTTCTTCTATGGCTCAGGATTACTCCGCTATCTCATGCCAAATCCAGGATCCATTCAAGAGCTGATCTTCTCTTTGCAGTACAGTGTGATCACCCCCATGCTGAATCCCCTCATCTACAGCCTGAAGAACAAGGAAGTGAAGGCAGCTATGAGAAGAATGCTAAGAAAATATCTGTGGTATTTCAGATAATGGGTTGAAGACCAGAATGATGCAGAAGTGGAAAGAACTCTGTTAAACATGGTCCGGGTGCTGACGGTGTCCGGAGAGCTGTGTCTCTGCAATTCCTCACCTCTTTTCTCAAAGGTGCTTCAAAAGGTGGAGTTACTTTCTTGGGGTGATACTAGTTTGGTAATACTCAAAGGATAAGTAAACTTGTTGTCTAACAATTTCTCTTGTGAAGTAGTATATTTAGTCACTAAACACAGTCTGGCAGAGACTGTTGTTTCTTCTCAGTCTGTTGTCATCATTCCTCCCGAAACTAAACTCTACTCATTCAGAGTGACTTCAGAGAGATCATTCACCATGGTGTCTCAGAGTCTTTCCACAACCTTAGTTGGCATTCATTCCTTTGGTATGGTAGGTAGTAGAAAGAAGAGCGCAGGGTCAATGGTAGATCATTCGCTCTCTGAGGAGTTTGAAACTGAGGAGAGATTCTAAGACACAGAGATCTGTCTTTCACCTGCAGCCAATGTGTGCAAGAACCCCTGCTGTGAGGCCACTGGAGTTATTCTTTAAAGGCCAGGTATACAGACATGAATCTCACATTCTCTCATTGTGTTAGATCAGTTAACACACCATCCTGTTTAAACTGTCACAACAAAAGCACTGACTAAATATTTCAGTTATCCTTACTCTGAAGAATGAAAATTGTCTCAGAGAGGTAAGTGGTGGGGGTTGGAATTTTGAGCCAAATAGACCAAAACCTGTTTCACTACGATATTGATAATGAATACTTCTGTGATGCTGGACTCAATTAATGAATTGTAATCTTAATATTTATCATTGTTTTATTTTAACTAGGGATTAGATTTTTGTCATTTTCAAAAAAAAATAAGAACTTAAAAGATACATAGGTACCACTACAGAATAGACACATAGACATTCAAGGACAGATGGGACATCTGACATTGCTTATTGAACCCAGCCATGTCCATAGACTACAGATAACACACCTACTTTAGACTATTTGCTCAATGGTCAAACAACACTATCCATGAGGGGACTGATGATAAGAAGTCATTCACACTGTGAGACAAACACCTCTGTCACTCAGTCCACATGGTGTTGAAGCATCACACCATGAGACTGTCAATGACCCGGTAGGTGATGGACAGAATCTGTGGCACATACCCAGAAGACAGTGACAGACTTTCCGGAAAGACGCTTTTGATTGTGAAAGTAATTATAGGATTCACTGTAAGAGTTTTGAGAGGTGAATAGATTAAATTATTATGATCAAAAATTATTTCTTTCTGAAATTGCTTTTTTCGTTTTGACTTAATTACAAGTTGTCAGTTTCATGTTGTATCCCTCAGCAGCCATGAACAAAAATTCCAACAGAACAAAAGAAAAGGACACACATACAGAAACACACAAAGAGAAGGGAGGTGAGGGAGAAGTAGGAAAAGGAGAAGGAGGCAGAGAGAGAGAGAACAACACAAAACAGCTCCCCCAGGACACTTTCTTGTGTTTTTACTACCATTGAAAGAATGCTAAAATGGTAAATGAAGAGCTAATCACTGGCTGTGGAGAGAGAGAGACTCAATCTTCTTCAGGAATGAGCTCTGTACATGATTATCTGATACCAAGCGGTCAGTCATAAAGACATACACGTACGAGTCACACAACACTGAATGAACTGAGCAGGTTGTGTTTACATATTAATCTGTGTAACAATAGTATTTAAAGAGAAGAGGCCACAAACTGAGAGGGAATTGGTGGATGTGAGAGGAGTTGGAGGGAGGAGAGGTGGGAAACCATGAAAGTACAGTGCACATAGATGAAGCTTAAGACATGTCTTACCCTGTTTGTTGTCCAATAAATACATTGTAAGTGTGGAAGTTATGGGTTGAGAAGCTGAGAGTATATTTGTGGTAGATTCTCAGCACATGTGCCCTTCCGAATCATAACTACATGAATATGCCTGCCGTACAAATGTCAGTGCCTGGTCAGCCTCGTTCTAGCCCATGAGATCAGTAGCACCACAGTTACAGCCAGGATGGTTCTCAGGGCATCTGCGTTTGATCTTGGTGGTGAGCACACATGGCCTTTGTTGGCTGCTGCTGCAACTGTGAAGCTCACTTACCGCTTGATTGTTTCCAGAACATAGGCTGCTATGTCATTTTGAACATTCATTTTTTAATATATGTTGTTGAACTGTATTCCTAGATCTAGTGTCTTATTCATAGATACTATCAAATTTTTAAAGCACATTTAATTATTTCATCTTGAAGGAGAAGACTTTTATATAATTTTATATAGCTCATTTTTAAGTTAATTTAGTAGCCAGGACCTTGAGGATTTAAGAAAGGGCCTGGCCTTTGCACAGAGCCTTGTGGGATATTTGGAACCCTCAAGCCACCTGAGGTGTTCAAGATTAGCGGGCAACCTTGTATACCGTGTTATCCTCCTGACTTTTCTTTATTCTCCAGCACAGGAAGCTGCTCATGTTTCAGCATTATAGATACTGGTTTTACTTTGTTTTTGAATGAACACCTTATCAGAAGAATTCTGGGAGGAGACTTCATCAAATGTTTTTTTGCTTCTATTGAGATAAACAATTATTTGTCTTTCTTTTGATGTATGAAGGAGATAGACAAAAATAAGTGCTCATTAGAAATAAATTCACTGAAATGTTCTTTACTTATAAACAATAAATTATACAGTATGATTTTGTTGTTACATTTATTACATTTACCCTCCTTAGAGTATTAAAAACTTTATTTTTTCCTGTTAATTGTTCTTCAGTTAGCACACATAGTAACATGTTTCATCATGGCATTTCATTATACATGTTCTTAACTGTTCCCCTCCATCACTGCCCTCCCAACCCCTTGCTCCCTGATCCCTGTTCCCTTTCCCAACAGCTTCCCGTTACTTTCTTTTGCTTTAAAAAATTCTTACATTCATTTTCCTTTTGTCTTTTTTTTATTAGATTTTTTTTTAAAAAAAATATCAACCCAAATTCCTACCCCGTTCCCTCCTCCCATTCCCTCTGCACATTCTCCCACTCCACCCCCTCTAATCTTCAGAGAGGGTAAGGCACTTTGTTTTGTGGAAAGTCCAAGGCCCTCCCCACTACATTTAGACTGAGCAAAGTATACATCCAAAGAGAATAGGATCCCTTTCTATTCTCATGCAGTACTGCTAGTGACCCCTTTGATATTGTGGGTGAGTCCAAACCACAGCAGGTGAGAATTCATGGTGGGCAGTGGACAAGAGACAAACATGCCATACAGACAGAGTTTAAGTGGAGAGTTTATTGGGAGAAGGGGGAAGGGGAGGGAAAAGATCAGCCTCTGGAGACAGGGATGGCAGGAGAAAGAGAGAGAGAGAGAGAGAGAGAGAGAGAGAGAGAGAGAGAGAGAGAGAGAAGCAGCAGCAGCAGCCCAGATAAGAAAGGTTCATTATAATTTTTCTCTTAATGCTGTAGCTCCAACGTCCATTAATTGAAGAACAATGGAGATAGTCGACTGTTGCTAGGTCCTAATGGCTCCATGGTGGTGGTGTGGGGGTGAAAAGCATAGTGTCAATAGCATAGACACCAGGAGTAAGGTAAAAGGCAAGCACCAGACTCATTTATTCAACAATGGGGAGAGCTTTATATACCCTCCCCGCAGCACCAAGGCTGCCTTCAGATCCATTGACATTGTGGCTAGGCACAATCAGGACTTCTGACAGCACCTGATGCTAATCCCTCAGGTAGCATCACGTGGGTGCCCCCATTGGCTAAGCATGATCAGGACCTCTAGCAATGCCTGTTTTAAGGGCCTCAGGCAGACTCCAGGTTGGTTCATCTCTTAGACTTGTAGGCCTTATATTCTTACATAGCCACCTTTTTTTATTTATTACATGGATGCTCAGTGGGAGCCAGAGTTTCTTGTTCAGGACTTGTTGACCCCACCTCAGGAGGGCTCAGCAACTGGACTGTGCTTGCATTAGGTTAACCCGCCAAGCAAGCTCTTACCTGTCATTGACTACTGTCCCTCAAAGAGCATTCATTCCTGGAGAGCTGCCAGGGTGCGGGGGACTAGGCAATAGCCTTTTGAATTTCAGATAATCAGGCATGCATAACCTCCTGTGGAAGACTGTGAAAGGGATCCTTAAGAGCCATTAACACCTGAAGAGTCACCTCAGTGGCTGCCCACTACTGTCAAATATGCTGCAGGAAACATTTAAAAAGAATAAGGATTAATAAGACCACTCCACCAATTAAGGCATGTGTGAGTATCCAGGAGGCATCAAATAGCCTTTTTATATTATACCAAAGTTTTCCAAAAAATGAAGAGTCAAAGGCCATAACTTCTGCCCATATCTGATCTAATTGAAAAAAATTTGTGTGTTAGGTGCAATGAATAATATAGAAACTTATTTGACCATGGGTCCTTAATATATTTAGTCAGCTCCTGGCATGCTTAGCTACCAGTCCTCATCTCAAAAGGCATCACATAAAATAAGGAAAAGCTAGGGTTACAAGTGAGTCTCATCAAGGTATTTAAAGTGCCAATTTCTTCTTCTAAAAATAAATCAAATTGTTTGGGGGACAATGAGAGCAAGAGAGGGGAGTATATACATTACCCATCCTGGATTATTCCCTCCTTGGTGGAAGCAGGCTGATCCATGGTTGGGCACAAATCTGTTTCCAGGTTTTGCTCAGGGGCAGTCACACCGCAGATGGCCTGGTTTGCAGCATCCCCAGCAAGATCTATCTACTTGGGGGTCCTCGGATGTGTCATTGGTATGCTGCCTGTCCACAAGGAGGGCATCCGGGGAAACACTGAGGGCAACAATGGGATTGTTACTGGATCAAGGTCTCTTGTGGCCAGTACCCACTTGTGAATGTCCTCATTGTGGACCCCTGTGACCACATTGCAGGTGGGGGCATTAAGCCCTTCCCAAACCAATTGTTTGATTGACATTTCTCCAGTGGGGCCCGGGTCTACTCTCTGCTCCACTACCTCATTGACATGTGCAAGCAAATCAATAAAAAGTTCCTCTGACGGTTGAGTAAGACAGTGGAAGGAAGATGAACGGTCACATGGGGTGCTTGCCTTGAGAGCTTTGAAGGCCAGCTCAGAAATCTGTTGGTAGTAGGCTTGTTGGACGATCTGTGCGTGACAGATGGGATGGACAAAGTTACCTCATACAGTGAGCATGTCAAGGGTCGCTAGAATACTAACTAAAAGGTTCATTCATACTTGAACTTCTGCCTGATCCTTGTAAGCCAGTTTTCGGCTGAGAAAGGCTGCCGGCTCCAGCACAGCTTTGAGCAAACTGGAAATTAAAGTAAGTCTGTAGTTGCATTGCTCATTGAGGGAGGAGTTGTTTGAAGTAAGATGAATCTGGGCTAGACTCATTAGCTGCCCTCTGCATAAGGGAGAGTTCAGTGTTGGGGGTGGGAATACAGGGCTGGTTAATAACTTTCTGTCCCAGGTTGACCAGAAAGGCTTCTGGCAGCCTTTGAGGCCGAGATGGGGGTGGTGGTGACTGGGGGGGGTCACGCCCAGCACAAGGGAGTTCTCACCTTCAGGGGCCGGTGGACATTGAGGTGCTTCACTCCAGGAGAACTGCAGCGGAAGTGTAGCTTCCCACAGCAGGAGTAGAGCCGTCAGGGAAGCAGCACGTGAGATCTTAACTGTGGCCATGCTGTCCTTAGCATGTTTCATGGGGGTTGAACTGTCTGTCTCCTCATCTTTGCATGTCATAGAGAGAACAGACAAGGAAGGGGAGAGGTGAAGGAGAGGTTACCGGTTTTGTAGAGGGAGACAGAGGTGGAAAATTATGTTAGACCTTTATGTTTTATGTTTAGTGGGGGTCTTCCGTGGCTTTTTAGGCCATGGCCGTCTGCCCACACAGTGTCTTCAGATGGGGGACAGTGTTTGGGAGCTGAGTCTCGGTTCTACTCCGGAGGGGTCAGCCCTTATATGGAGGTGCTGGGTGAACTCAAACAGAAAAGTGTGCCTTCCTGACTGGACAGGCAAACATGACAGACAGCACAAAAGAAGGAGAGAAAGGGGGCTCCCAGTGATTACCTGCCAAAGCGATCAAAAGCATACAACATCAATGGCCTTCTCACTGAAACACACCGTCTTAGCGTGCTGTCTGGTGCTGTGAGTGAGGAGAGAGAGATGGCAAGGACCTGCTCAGGCTCCAGATGCTGCTGGGTGCTAACAGCTCCCTCAGCGGGGAGAGTGAGAAAGCAAGGCGTCAATAGCATAGACACAAGGAGTCAGGTAAAAGGCAAACAGCAGACTCATTTGTTCAGCAATGGGGAGAGCCTTAGAGACCCTCCTCCCGGCACCCAGGCTGTGTTCAGATCTGTTGACATTGCATGGTCGCCTCTCATTAGCTAGGCACGGTCAGGACCTCTTGACAGTGCCTGTTGCTAGGCCCTCAGGAAGGTGCCAGGTGGTTCATCTCTCAGCTTTGTAGGCCAAATCTTCCTACAGTAGGCACCTTATCTCCTTCCAGACTTTAGAAGAAATAATTTTAATTTCTCCCATTTAGTATAATGCTGGATATTAGTTTGTTATATATATATAGTATTTATTATATTGAAATATTGTAGTTACTTCAAGACTTGGCATGAAGTGTAAATGGAGGTTTCTTTCCTGCCCACCAGTTCCTGAATAAACACCCAGAGGCTTATATTAATTATAAAAGTTTGGCCAATATCTCTAGCTTATTATTTAAAAGCTCTTACTTTTAAACCCATTTCTATTATTTTATATTTACCATGAGTCTTGTGATTTGTTTACCTTACATCTTGCTTATCCAGTGGCTGCTGGCATCTCCCTTAACTCTGTCTTCTTTCTCCTTGTATTCAGGTTTGCTTTCCCACATAACTATATTCTGCCTGCCATAGGCCAAAGTAGCTTTATTTATTAACCAATAAAAGAAACACATATACATAGGGCATTCTACATCAATGAAGAGATGTTGAATCATTTCAAAGGCCTCTTTGGTGACTATTAAGGAGATCATCTGATTTATGTCTTACCACGTATTTATATATTTATTGATTTCTTTTCTCTCTCTGTCTCTTCCTTTCTTCCTTTTCCTTTCTTGGTTTTGTGTGTGTGTGTGTGTGTGTGTGTGTGTGTTTGTGTGACAGGGTTTCTCTTTGTTCTCTTTGTAGCAGCCCTACTGTCCTGGATTTTTTTTTTCTTTTTAGAGCAGACTGACCTCTAATTCATTGAGATCTGACTGCCTCTGCAACTACTATTGCTAGAATTAAAGGCATGTGCCACCATGTCCAGCCTGATCTTTTCTTTTAAATAGGCTATTGAAATTATAATTTATCAGACACAAGGGAGTATTACACAGTCTCTGTTTATGAATTATTTGTCCATCCTAATCAAGAGATGGTCCCATGATCTTTATGATACCTATTAGCCAATTTATCTTCATCATCATTGTAGCCAGCTAGAGAAAAAATACTCTTTTTTTTACAACTGGTTAGTTGTAATCAGTGTATGCTGAATGTATGTGTGGAAATGTTATACTGAACTCATTAATTGATTATAATTAATATACTTTAGCAAAAATCTATTATCTTAAAAAATAAATTATAATTTACACCATGCAAAAGTTTCTCATTCAAAACAAAAATCAATGGACACTAGAATATTCTTAAAGTTATACAACTATTACTGCAAATTGGTCTGATTTTCATCACCCCTAAAGAAATCCTACACATATTGCCTTTATTCATATGATTTTTAAAATTAATTTTAAATTAAAATATAAAATGGTATGTATCACATGCAATCTGATGTTTTACAGCATATATACATTGAATAATGATTGAGTCTAGTTAATTAACATATGCATGACTTCAAATATCGTTATCATTTTCATGGTAAAATAGTGCTAGGGTCCTACTTTAATACTTACTCTCTTTGTTTTTTAAGTAAGAATGCATCATCAGTCAGGGTTCTCTATAGGAACAGAAGCTGATAGAACGAACATGTATCTGTGGAATATATGAGACTTGTCAGACAGAGCAAGCAGGCAAAAAGCAAAAGCTTCTTTCTTCTGTGTCCTTTATTTGAGCTGCCACAGAAGGTGCGGCCCAGATTAAAGGTGGATCTCCTCACCTCAGTGATAAACCTGCTTCACAGGTGTCTCTAGCTGTAAGCACCACTGTTGACTTGCTAAACCATGGCCTCCTGATACTGTTGATGTGAAAGAATCAGGACAGCTTGGAGGGAGCTCAGCAAGACTGAGACAAATTTATTGCAAGCGATCAGACTTTTATACATTTATCAAAACAGAATGTAATGGTGGTTTGCAAGCTAGACAGGGTCTATAAGATTAGTGTCTAACACCAATTGTTCAGCCAAGTTCTGCACTTTGCTGACGTCTATGGAACCTAGAGACACACAAGTGGCCTGAATGCTTCACTGCTTGAGGGAGTGCCTTGGGTTCTTAGTGCCCGAGGAGCCAAAGACTCAAACCTCAAAAACACCATGACATATGCTTCTCAAAGCTGCTAGACCAGGCCAACTGACTGATTCCTTGCACTCACTCACTCGGGTGTTAGTTAATTCCAGGTGTAGTCAAGTTGTAATTGTCACTGAGACTAGTTATCACAGCTAGCAACAGCTCATGCTGTAGTTGTGGTTGTCATGGAGACTAGTCATCGCAGCTAGCTACAGCTCATGCTGTAGTTGTGGTTGTCATGGAGACTAGTCATCACAGCTCATGCTGTAGCAGTAACTTATTCTTACTTCCATGTAGTTATGTGTCCCATGACCAACATCTTCAACCCTCTTTATCCTCTAATCACCTTGCCTCTTGCAACTACATTTCTACTTCCTAAATCTCTTCTACATGTTGGATCTTGATTTTCTTAACGCCACAGATCAAAACCTTGGTGCATGCTAGATAAGAGCTCTACTACTGAGCTGCACTCCCAGCCCCTATGGTTTGGATCCTAAATGTCTTCCAAGGCCCTTGTACTAAACTCTTGTTCTCTAGAGTGGTGCTATTGGAGATGGTAAAATCTTTGGAGTCTGGTGAGAGGTCCTCTGATTGATTAGTAAGGCAGGCCTTTGAAGGAGATATGGGGTTCTAATCTGTCTTTTCTCTCTCTTTTTTTCTGACTGACTGGATTTGCTCTACCACATGCTTCCAGCATGATATGCTTCCTCACAGCAGGCCCCAAACCACATAGGTCATATCATTCATGCATTGAAATATCTAAAACCTTAAGACAAACTAGGCATTTACCTTCATGATGTTATTTCAAGTATTAGATAATAGAGAATAATTTTTAGTAATTAGTAATAGAGAGCTTGCTGAAAACATTTATGCGATCAGCTTTTTAGATTTCTTATATTTTATTTTTCTGTGCCTAGTTTATCTCAGCATGGTATTCTACAAGTTCATTGATTTTGTCCCACCAAAGTGACAGAATTTTCTTCTCTTTGAAGACCAGATTACATTTCTTAAATTTATTGGAGTGCTATTCATAATAGGTAAGATATGAAATCAATCTAGATATTTAACAATGCATTAATGATCAGATGAAGAACATGTAAGATATATACATGCAAATGTGTACATTCACTTATCATAAAAGAACAAAGTATGAAGTGATTACCCAAAGCTTGAGTCAGGTGGGGGGATATTGCAAAAAGGGTATGTAATTACTGTTAGATAGGATGGTGGCAGGTGGAGGGAGCCAGAACAGACAAATACATAGATGTAGGAAGCAGATAAATTACTTTATTGAACTTTGGGGTGAGAAGGAGAAGGTATATGGAGAGAGGGGAGAGAAATGTGTAATGATTGCCAATGGCTTATGGTGAAGATGGAGATTATTGTAAAACTCTGTGAACCTATTAAAATCACTTGTATCTTTCAAGAAGATAGTATGGATGTGAATTATATTTTAGTAATGTTGTTTTGTTAAAGATGGAGTGTTGTGTTTATCTAATTATTTTTATCAATAAAAACTTGGGAGGAGTCATATATCAGGATAAGAACCTGAATGATCAGAGAAGTGGCAGAGAAGTGACCAATGACCTCCTATCATTTCCATTCCTCTATCCAAAAGGACTCATGTCCTGTCTAAGCCCCATCTTTCCTTACTACTTCCTGTCTATCTGTCTCAGTTCTCCCAAACTTCTATGGTTAATTTTGGCCAGTTAGTAGCTAGCTCTGCCCTATGATTCAAAGTAAACTTTATTGTCAGAATGTGATAAAATATCACACAACATTTCTCCCCTTTTGTCTAAATAAAAAGTACAATTTTAACTCTAACATAGTAAAACTATATTCAATAAGAACAATTACCAGTTAAGAATTGCATTCATGATGCAATTTGCATTTGACAAACTCAGAGACATACTCCATTATCTATCCTAGCTTGGTGAGTCCAAAGTTTTGTACCTAATTCACTTTCTATCCTAACTTGTATCACCAGTTCCAGGCTATCTTTTTATGTATCTCAACTTTAGCACTTTACACCTCTTTTGTGCATTTCCCTCCTGAATTTGGTAACAAGGAAACCTATAACTAATGAGCTAGTCAACTCCTTCAGAGACCTGAGAAGGATATGTTATTATCTGAATAAACAGGAAATATAGAGCAAACAATTTCCAAAACTAAGAAATGACAGAAACAACTGGCTGTCTGGGTTCCTTTAAAGCATTGGGACATTCATCTTTGGCTTGCAGGTGTAGAGTATCTGACAGATTTTTCTGTGAAGTGGGAATATTGAAGGGTTGTCCAACCTTGTCTTGACAAAGTTTGACAGTCACTTTCTTTTGTGTCCTACTTTTTAAATTAGTACAGCATACTTCCAGCAGTTGAATCAATGGCAGTTTCTTGCCCAGTGGCTAACTTTTGCCACAAAGAAAGCAAATTCCATATGGAGTTTCTTTGATTCTCATCTTCTCTGAAGTAGATTAGTACTGCCAGGAGCAGACATGTCTTGTCACAAAAAGGCTTACATTATTAAAATATCTTAAGTGCTATATTCTATAGATCTCCGAAGTGTTTGAAAACCACCTGTCTATCTAAAATATATCTCTGTTTGACCTTAAAAACATACCTAATATGACAAGTTTGATTGCACTAAGTAACTATCAACATGCATTTTTTTTTATTATCCTAAATTGTTTGTAGCAATAACTAGACAAAAGGAGGGATGTTGTGGAATAATCCTTTTGTTCACTGTAAATACGTATTACTCTCATTGGTTAATGAAGTGCTGACTGCCTGATGACCAGGCAGGATTTTTGAGGTAGAGAGAATACTGGGAAAAAGAAAGGCAGAGTCTCAGGAGTTTTGAAGAGATGCAGATGAAGCAGGCAATGAACTTGCTGAACCTATTGAGGTTTATGTGGGGCGCCAGCCCCCTAAACCTCTATGGACTCAGAAGGAACAAGTGAAAACTGACTAAAAGGGACCTGAAGGTAAACAAAATAAATCAGCTCATATAAATCTTCTCATCATGTTCTGTTCATTCTTCTGATGTTCTCCCCAATGCTCTCTCTAACACTTTCGACATTCTCCCAGTGATCTTTCTCAGTCTCACAAGGCTTCTGGTTTATATATCCACATGGACATAATTAAGAATTCTTTTTCAAAAAGCAACAATACCAAGCATGCATTTCTTAAGGCCAACAAGACAGATAAGACTGAAAAAGCAGGTACCAGCTGGTTTTCTACTGTCTCAGAGGGTAGATGGCTGTGAGACTCCCTGGCAGATACCGGGAGGGTTAATTAAGGATGGGGTTTTAAATCAGTACAGAACTCTAAGAAGAGCAAAAAGGGGATTTTGTGTAATGACTACATTCCTTAAATGTGACTAGTTAAGCTAGAAGTTTGTGATTGATAAATGTAGAGAAAAGGGGAAGAAAAACACGGCAGTGCTGTTGTATTCTCTGAGCAATTCTTCCCCTCTCTTCTGCTTCCTCCCACAGTGATTGGAAATACAACATTGTGTAACACAATTAATAAAAGAGACAGAAATTGGGACTCAACATGAAAGTCAGAAAAGCAAAACAGCCAATCACTGGCTCTTACCTTTACCTCAGTCCAAAATGATGGTCCCACCTCCAGGAATCTCTGAATGAGACTGTGATTGAGAGCTGTCTCCTCCCATCTTACATTCCTCTCTAGGGCTGGGATTAAAGGTGTGCACCACTACTGCCTGGCTTCTGTGGCAAACTAGTGTGGCTACTGGGGTGACGTGTGTGTCACCGCTGCCTGGTCTGCAAGACTGACCAGTGGAGTGGTTTTACTCTCTGAACTTCAGGCAAGCTCTTTTTATTAAAATACAAATGAACTATCACTACAGCGTTGTGGTAACCATGGCATGTGAGCTGTGAGCTATGTGAGTGAAGTGGTTGATACTTGTTTTGTATTGGCATTTTTGCTAGCTAAATTAAAGGGGAATGGAATTTCTTAGCCCTATCAATGACATCTAAGGTGGCTAGATCAAGGTGGGGGCTGTGGCATTTTGAGATCTGGAGCCTGGCATTTCTAGCCTCCAGGTCAAGTTTTGTTCCCACTGATGCATGAGTGAGAAGCATTTTTTCCCTCTGGAGATTTTCCAGAATTCCAGGTACCTGGCATATAGTCTACATATCAAGACTACACAACCAAATAAAAAGTCATCCAGTATAACAGTACATGAGGGGATTATGCCTAATAATTAAAACACTGTTGGGGTTATTTTGGGATGAATACCATTATGGAAAAAGAGGGATGCTATGACTTCACAAGGTTTTTTTTTTATAGAAATAATAGCAACTATTCAAAGACAAGTGTTTCTGAAGCTCTGAAAAATCAGGTTCCTCACTAGATTATACTACCATGAGTTTATCTATTGAGCTATCAACTGTACTGTTACTGTATAATGTGTGTGGTCCACAGCATGAGCCAAGATAAGGTACTGAGCTATGTGTTAGAAAATGAGTAAAATATGGGTTAATTTAAGATATAAAAGCTAGTTAGTAACAAGCCTAAGCTATTGGTTGAGCATTTATAATTAATAAGTCTCTGTGTAATTATTTGGTAGTGGCTGGTAGTGGCTGATGGGACAAAGCTGACTGGTAGTCCCAATGAAAAACTCTGCCTTCGTGGAGAACTAAATTTTTACCATCTATGACTATATTTTTCTCCCTTTCAATATGTCTTCTATTCTTAATATCTTAATTTTAACATGAAGAGGGGAGATGCTTTTCTGGACCGATGTTATAAATATCTCCTGTGTCTGGGGAATTTCCAGATTTTATTGAGAATATTTTTCATGCCATTAGAATGAAAATTGTCTCCTCCTAAGCTCATGATTAGTATATTTAGCCTCTATTAATGCCAAACTTACCTTTGATTTCCCATGTGTACAATCTTGTTATTGTATCTTTGTCCTTATTTGACCTAGCTCCTCCACATTATCTTCAAACTCAAATATTTTGTCCTTTTCTTGGTCTATTCTGCTGGTGGCACATTCCATGGAGGTAAGCTATTACTAAACAACTCTAACAGTAATTTTATAATTTGATAAAAAGCATGAATTCCAAAGTACATAAAATAAATAACAAAGTTAATTTCAGATACAAAGAAATCATAAATAAATAATAAAGAGGGAGCACTCAACATTATCTTAGAAGTGTAGAAAAATGGGATTATCATCACTATCATGGCAACTAGAAACTGGCTAGATATTTAAGAAAATAATACATGCTCATAGGCATATAAAACAACTTAGGTTAAGATGCTAATAATTAACTTAAAATCTAAAGACAGTCCTTGACAGGGAATGGCTGAACTAAGACAGATGCCATCCACAGCCATCAAACTAAACTGGCAAAATAAGTATATATTAAAAAAGAATCCCTATAGACTGAATATAGATGAATAAGAGAATGCAAAGCCCTTGACGCCACAGAGCAAGATTCATGCTCTGTTGTCAGTTTTTCCCCTAAGAAATGAGAAGAAACAAAGGCTGAGAGCATCTCCCTGTAGACACAGTTATCGTCAGAACAATAGAAGCGAGAAGACAATGGAAGGGGATCTTTACATTGCTGCCACAAACAGCTAAAAAGTGACAGTGAAAATAATCTCAGAAGTAAAGGAGAACTCAGACCTCAGCAAGCAGTACATCAGAAAACCTATCGCTATAAGACCAACTTAACCAAGAGGATCAACCAAAGTTCCCTACTTAGATGGAATGTGATATAAGCTCATACTTGGAACATGTGTAAATAAGTGAAGAATACAAAGAAGGAGGAAATGAAGGTAAAGGAAGCCTTTGGACACTTTGCATCTCAAACTCTAACTAAGGGAAATGTGTATGTATAAACTTTATGTATAAAGACAACATGTGACAGAAATGGCACCTGAGGACAGGGAGGAAGAACTGTACCACATATAGGAAAACAAAATTAAGATTTTATACCACTCAAACGATATACTTGTCAAAATGGCATCAAATTATTTTAAAATGCATATGGTAGCTCTCCAGACAACTACTAAAGACAGACTAAAGCAATTAAAATCAAACTGAACTAAAAAGAAAACACCACTGTATATTTTCCTTAAAAAGAAAAATTTAGGAGTATCATGTATTAAAGTAAAAGTGATATAGAAAGGTATTTCATGGAAAAATAAAGGTGACTCACCTGTGCTAACCTTTCAAAGTATTCTTCAGAATAAAGAAGACTTTTGGGGAGGAGCTTGTTCCTGCCTCAACTTAATGGGCCAGGCTTTGTTGACTCTCCACTGAAGCCCTTACCTTTTGGGAGGAGTGGATGGAGGTGGGCTGGAGGGTAGGCTAGGAGGACAGGGGAATGGGTAGGAGGGAGATTGTGATTAGAATGTAAAATGAAATTTAAAAAAAAAAGATAAAAAAGAAGACTTTGGGAAGAAAGGTTATTATACAATAATAAGGTAATCTTGTCTCCAAAATACATAGAAATCTAGATGTGTATGATCTAAAATTACAGCGTCAGAAATAAGTAAGACAAAAGCCAATATGCATTACAAGAAACACAAAGTCACAACTCTAGGTGGACACTGAAATACACTCATCACCAGTTAATGTATAGCATCAACAGAAAGTTGGTTGTGAAGTGGGTGTCAACACCAGCGCAATTCACCCATTTAATGTAATCTTCATGCATGAAGCTTAAATCAGCTCTAAGAGAAAATATTTTTCTCAGTGTACACAAATCATTCAATGAGATAAGATGTAATCTTAAACTTACAATAAAGCAGCAAATTAAAATCATACCATGAACTTCAGACCTTTGGGGAGAAGAAGTCAGACATCTATGTATGACTCTGAGCTTATTAATTTGGTAACTTAGATGAGGTAGCCACATTTCTTGAAAGAGTCAAAGTATCCAAGTTTAGCAAAGAAAACAGAACTCTTGTGTTGAACTTGTAGTGAGAAATACCTGTCATAAGATGAATCAAACGAGAGCATTTCAGGCATGGATGACCTGGTTGGTGAATTCTGTTGGGACACGTCCACTAGTGGTGTGTGAAGGTCCCCTTTATCCATATACTCACCACCATTTTTTACCATCTTTTCTTAATGATGATCATTCTGACTTGGGTGAAATAGACTCTTGGTGTAGTTTTAATTTGCACTTGTCTGACAACTCGTGAGATTGAACATCTTTATATGCTAATTTGCCATTTTTACTCCATTTTGTAAGATTCATTTGTTTATTTCATTGGTCTACTTGCTGATTGGGTTGTTTGGCTTTCTTGAGTCCTTTGTATACTTTGGATATGAATCTGTTTGCTGAGTGACTAGCGAAGATTTTTCTCTCACTGGGCAGGGTGTCTCTTCACTTATGTTTCCTTTGTCATACAGAAGCATATTAAGCTTGAGGAACTCCTTGGCCACTGTTAGCATTATTTCCTTAGGTTCTATAGAGCAATTCAGAAACTCCATGCACATGTCTACATCTTAGTGTTTTCCAGCTAAAATTTACTCATATTTACTTGCTTAAAATTCCATATTAACTGTCCTAGATGCTTTTCTTGATGCCAAATGTCTGACAACATCAACTTAAGTAATGAAAGAAAGGTTTAATTTGGCTTAAAGTTTGATTATAGAGTCTATCATGACAGCATGGCATGACAGTGGGAAGATGAGACTGAGGGTTGCACTGTATATACAGCCATGGTTCAGAAGATGAATGCTGGTCTCCTTTCCTTCCTACCCCTCTTTCATTCCTTCCTCCCCCTTTATTCATTCTATGAATATGGGGTGGTTCCACCCATATTCAAGGTGAATATCTCCATAGATAACCTTTGGACACACCACTCCTAAGAACCCAACAGTAACAGAATTATGTCACCTAGTGAGTCTAAACCTAGTTAAGTTGCATTGAAAATTAACCTTCACCCATTCAAAGGGAAGAAATGGGGGTACAGAAAAGAGAGATGGAACCAGAGCAAGATTAAGGCACACCCAGCAGGCAAATGGTCCATTCTATATCTCCATGTCCAGCATCTGAGGCACATGGTGGTATCATCTGAGCTCCAAAGATTTGGCCTCCTTATGGCCTTGTTATTTGCATCCTGAATGACCTCACTCTTGGGCTGGTTCCACTCAGTGTCTGCAGTTTTCCTTGGCAGATGGCTTCTTCAACCTGCTGAGGACTCCATTGCAACTTAGGCTTCACGGTCACAGCTTTACACCTAACCCTCTCAAAGACCCCTATAAGTAACCTCACTCTGGTACACAATGCTTTACCTCTCCACTTTCCTGAGAAACCATAGTGGAAGCTCCCATAATGTCATATCACTGTCCCTGCCTGTCAAATCAGCATCACATAGAAAATATAAGTGTTTCAGCAGGCCTGAACAGTGACCAGGCCTTCCTGAACCAATGTTGATGTTTGCCTGGGATGATCCCAAGAAAACTTCCCCTGGGTGATCTATGTGAGCAATGTACCATGGAGTCAACCTCTTCTAAGTGAAGGTGATTTATCATCAATTCCTCAAATGCCTTCAAGACACCTTTCCTAGTGACCCAGTGAAAGGTGCTTGATTCCTCTCTAACAGCACCAATTTCTCTAACAATTATCATCTCTTTGTTTGTGGGTTTTATCTATTATTATTTTTTAAGAGGGTCTTCCTATGTAGTCTAAGACAGCATTATGATCTTCTTACTTCAGCCTCCCAAATTAAATTAAAGGTATGTACCACCACACCCATCTGATTTTTTGTGCATCTACAACTTCTAGTGAGCTCCTTCTGGGGCCATATCACACATTTACATTCTCCCCTTTGCTCTCAGTTCTCACTGTAAGTCAGGATGAAAGCATCCAGCAGCAACCGTGCCATCTCCTGAATTCTATCCTATTTTGAAATGTCCTCCATCACATAAATTAGTCTGTTACTTTTGAATCAGCCTCACTCCAATTTTTAGGATATGGGGAAAATACAGACAAATTCTTTGCGCAAATATAGCACAAATGTCTTCTTTTCCAATAGAGTCTGTTGTGAAATGTTAGTTGAAGGTTTGTTATATTTGTTTATGCTTTTGTTTTATGATGCAAAGATGCATTGCATTCCTTTATGTTGCATTTGTTTAACTCTGCGAAGCTGTGTTACTTTGCCTCCCTCAAATACCTGATTTGTCTAATAAAGAGCTGGCCAATAGCTAGGCAGGAGAAAGGATAGTTGGAACTGACAAGCAGAGAGAATAAGATAGAAGGAGAAATCTAGGAAGAGAAGATCAGGGAGTGAAATGAGAAGGAGAGAAGGACTCCAGGGGTCAGTCACCCAGCTACACAGCAAGTCACAGAATAAGAAGTAAAGAAAGGTATATAGAAAGATAAAAGACCAAAGGCAAAAAGACAAGATAATTTAAGAAAAACTGGCTGGAAATAAGACAAGCCAAGACTGGGCATTCATAAGAAAGAATAAATGACCATGTGATTATTTGGGATCTGAGTGGTGGGCCACCAAAGAATAAAGAGTAAAAAAAAGGAGGGGGCTAACTACAAGAGTCAGTTTCCCCATATAAAACCACATGAGTTTGCTCCCTCCATTGACTGCAAGTCTACTAGAATTCTGTGATGTGGGATTCCCCTCTGTATGCTGTGAATGTTTTAGTACCATTGGTTAACAAAGAAGCTGCTTTGACCTGTAGCAGGGCAGATTATAACAATGTGGAAAATCCAAGCAGAGATAGAGGGGGAAAGAAGTCAGAGTTAGGGAGACACCATGTAGTTGCTGAAAAAGCAAAAGGCAACAAACCGAGAGCCTTGCGGTAAAGTATAAAATAATAGAAATGGGTTAATTTAAGATGTAAGAGCTAGCTAGGAATATGCTAAGCTATTAGTGAAAGCTAGGAATACGCCTAAACTGGTGGCCAAATAGTAATTAGTTTCTGTGTGATTATTTAGGTTTGGGTGGTTGGGAAACTAAAGAGTAGTCTCCCTCTACAAAATAGTGCCCAACTTCCACCAGCATTTCTCCTTAAGTTTTGCTTACAGAACTAGGGCTTCTCTAGTCTGCATCTCCAAACTCTTCCAAATGCTTCCTGCAAACCAGTTCCAAAGTCCTAAAGCCAAATGATCAGATTTACTTGCACCCACAACCCTGCTCATTTTGTACTCACTTTCTGTATTGGTTACTTTTGAGTCCTTGTGATGTAATGCATGATATAAACAATTTGCAGGAGGAAATATTTATTTTTCTTCTTCGTTTTAGAGGGCCTGGGGGTAGTAAGGCATGGCAGAGCAGCTCAGGCATAGTGCAAGGAGCACAGGAATACTACAGGGTCTCAGATTAGCCTCTAGAGAGGATTATAGAAGAAAAAGAGTGAGATAAAGGAGGACAATGCCCATTCAAAGAAAATAATGGCTCAAACCTTCTGAAGTCTGGGCAGATGTGAACATTCAGAGGTACACAAAGCTCCAAAGGTCCCCAGGAAGCTTCAACCTAAACAATATTTCACTAATATAAATTATAACTAACCTTTAAAAAATCAAATGCTTTAATTATGTTGAAGGAGACATGAGAAGATACCCATCATATACAAAAAAACCTTCCAGATGTATGTGAGGTGATTAAGACCTTGTCTGAAGGTCAGAGAGTTTGAGGTTGCTTAGAATTGTTGACAACAACCAGGACTACACATCCTGACCCAGGATGTGATTGCTTGGTTGTTTTGGCATTAAGATGGTCCATACAGGTAGTTCCAGTCCACCTTGACTAATGGTTAGGATCTGCTAATATACTTCTGCTCTTTCTTTTGAATGAGAAGGTTTGACCTTGGGAGTGGCTGCCTTCAGGGTACTTGGTCTAGGGTGGGTTCACTGACTAAACAACAGAATGCTAATGAATAGATTAATGGCTTGATGTCTCAAAGTGTTGAAGCAACTGTTCCTTTTGTATTTGGGTATAAAAGTGTATGAAAAATTAAACACAGGGATTTCAGTATTCACTGGAACTCCCTCCTGATACTATTGTAATCATCTAACTAAAATGTTGCAGGTCCCTGAGTGGCAGCAGTGGGCAGTGGGCAGTGGGCTATGAGACCACACTGCAAGTCCCTGAGTGGTGACAGGCAGCAGGCAGTGGGTCCTGAGACCACAGCAGGCCACAAGGGGCAGCTGGATCCCAGGCAGGAAGCCATGTGGCAGGTGAGAGACCAAGACAGATATGCATGCTATGCAGAGTGAAGTTGGATATTTATTTAGTGGGTTATGGAAGGGGAGAATGGGGGAGAGCAGAGAGAGAGGCAGAGAGATAGATAGATAGATAGATAGATAGAGAGAGAGAGAGAGAGAGAGAGAGAGAGAGGTGGTGGGAAGGGGAGAATGGGGAGAAGGGAGAGGCAGAAGCTGCCTCTTCAAGAGAGAGACAGAAAAGAAGGGACTCAGGCCAGAAGCTGAAGATCAGCTTGCCTCAGTGGATGGGGGAGGGAGTGGGTGTGGCTTGTCTCTTAAAGGGACAGGACAGACCATTACAACTATCCTATGTTTTCTGTTTTATTATTTTACTCGTGTCTTCGTCCTCTTACTATTTTTCTGATCCCCATACCTCTACCCTGGTAAGTGATATTTTTGCCAAAGCTCATCTTTGACACAGATGGAAGTCAACAGATTCTCTGCAGGACAAATGATGTATTGAGAGAGGAATGGAACATTCTTCACTCTTGAGGTGAAGGGAATCTATTAACAAAAACTTCTGTACCCAGAAAGTCTATCTTTCAGAAATGAAGAAGAGATAAGTCCTACCTAGAAAACAAAGCTAAGGAACATTGTCTTCACTAGATTAGCTTCCAGGACATGTTTAAGGAATTTTTAAGCTGAAAATTTAAGCAGTATCAATATATGAACATACACATTTACTGGTAAAGATAACCAGTAAAATTAGGTTACTCTAATGCTGTAGTTATGGTGTTTAAACCACTTATAATCCTAGTATAAGGATTAAAAGACAAAAGTAATAAAATATAACTATAGCTGTGATAATATATTAATGATATGTAATATAAATATTTTGAATTGTCAGATCAAAAGAAAATGGGAGAGAAAGGAGTAAAAGTGCAGTAATTTGTATTAAAAGAAAATTAAGGTGCAGCTAGCTTCAAAAAATGGTTATAAATATCAAATTTCTACTTAGGCTATCCATAACAAAGAATATTAAAATTACCCAAGAGAGAAGGAGAAAAGAGCACCACTGCCAAAGAAAGATCAGTTTACAAAGGAGTAGAGCAAGAGTGGGGCAAAGTGTCAACAGGAAGTCCTGACTTCATTAATTACATTAGCCCATTTAATTAAAGAGATGAAGTGCTTTGTAGGAATTTTAAACCCCTCACCAGCAGTAAACAACCATGTGGTGCCTTGACATGACTGGCTTTAGGGGGCAATTAGACAGACAGTGAAGGGATGGAATGAGATCTTCCAAATGAATGAAAGCCAGAAAAGAAGGGATGGGTATTCTCATTTATTATAGCTATTAGTCCAAAATAACAATAGAAAAAGATCGCCATATTGTAACGAAGAGGTTAATTCATGGGGTTTTATAATAGCTATAAGTGTATAGGCACTTAAATTGGGTAATCTAAACAAATACTGCAAATATTAACAGACCTAAAACAAGACATAGTAGTACAATAACAAGATGGGACATCTTGCAATTGACATCCTAGCAATTGACAGATAATCTAGAAAAAAATAAATAATAAAAATTGGACCTGAGTAGCACATTTTTCCCTAATACAGTAGAATATATTCTTTTTAAGAATATCTGGCACATTTTCCAAGATAGCTGTTATGCCACAAGTTTTAATAAACTTAAAAAGATTAAAGTCATATAATATCTCAATTCTAAAGCTGGGTGGTGGTGCATGCCTTTAATTCCAGCACTCGGGAGGCAGAGGCAGGCAGACTTCTGTAAGTTCGAGGTTAGCCTGTCCTACAAGCGCTAGTTCCAGAACATCCAGGGCTACACAGAGAAATCCTGTCTCCAGAAAAAAACAAAAAACAAAAAACAAACAACCAAACAACAACAACAAAAACATCTCAATTATAACCACAGTAAAATGAAAAATATAAATGAGTAGTTAAACTAAATTTTTTTGGGTATTCAGAGATTAAACAATACACAACTGAATAACTGTAAGCATTGCAGCTTGGCTAGAAAGGTATCCTGGCATTTGGGAGCCATGGAATGCCACAAAGTCACTGTAAGCACAGTACTCTATGGCCCTGATCAAGAGAAAAGTTTCCCCAACACAAGGGCAAGATCTCTGCTCCAGTAGGGAGATTTTCCCCAGCAACAGTGTTACTGTTTTTCTCAGCTTCTCTCTGCTCTAGCTGAAAAGTTGTTACAGCTGGGCTCTGTTCAGGTGCAAGGGTCACAACCCCACAACAAACCTCACTCAAGAGATTTATTGGGAAGGAAGAATCTAGGAGAGCAACTGCTCTAGGGTGAGAAGCAGCTGAAAACTGAACAGGTACAGAGCTTACATAGTGATTTTTGAGTGGGGGTGGGAAGTGGGGGTGGGGTGGGGGATGGAGGCAGAGCTTTCCAGAGTGACTTGAGATTGGTGGATATTTGTAGCCTGATACTGGGGTAAGCTCAGGGATTGGTAGAATTCTGTGCTCAGGGACCTCATAGGTTGGTGGGATTCTGGAGCAAGCTCAGCGATTGGTGGGATTTCAGGACCTGATCCTGAGGTCAAGTCAAGGTCATTTGGCAATCTTGGAGTCCATCTCCCTGACCACTACCCAGGGTAACTCAGAGAATGATTCTCGGGAGCAAGGATTGAAAATTTTCTGTAACAATTTTATACAGTATCTGAGGGTCATTTAAAAAAAATTCTTTGATTCTAATTATCTTATACTAATTGTCTATAATTTCTTAGCTCCAATTATCTGCCTCCATTCTAATTCCAATTGCAATTCTCTGTTACAACTCTCTGTTCCTATTCATTCTTGTTCTAATTATTCTACATCCTTTTTTTCTCCTCTTTCTTTTCTTCTTCCTACATTCTTTATCCTTCTATATTCTTTACTCTTCCCATCATATTTCTCCTGCCTTTACAAATTCCCAATCCAGTGACCTCCAATGGAGCAGGACCAAGGCAGTGACCTTCATATGAGCAGGTGTAATGGAGTGATCACCAAGCTGGAGACCTCCCTGGGACTAGGCTCAAGCCAGAGACCTCTGTGGGAGCAGGCCTGAGCCAGTGACCTCCACAAGAGCAGACCCCAGTCAGCAACCTGTGCTGGAGCAGGTCAATGCCAGCCTCCTCTTTTGGAGTAGGTTGGAGCCAGCGACCTCTGCTGGAGTCTGGGTAGGCCCGAGACAGTCACCTCTGCAGGACCAGGTCCCAGTCTGTGACCTCTATGGGAGCAGGCCTGAATGACCTTTGGGATCACAGATTGCTGCCTGAGAGCACTGAGCAACCACCTGGAACACCGAGTAACCTCTGGGGTGACTAGAACCATGGCCCAGACTGCACCATGAGGAACAACCATCTGAGCCTCAGATCCACTGGTACCTAGAAGACTGACTACCAGAAACACAAACCCAACTACACCAATCAAAGAAAAAGACGGGTAGACAAGGTAAGAGCACACTCAACAGCACAAAGAGCAGCATGACCAACAAAATTAGTGGCTCTACAACGTCAAGACTTGAACACCCTGATATAGATGAGGCAGAAGAAAATTACCTAAAAAATAACTTTAAGAGAATGTTTGAGCCCTTAAAGAGGAAATAAAAAATTCCTTCAAAAAAGGACGGAAAGACAAACAAAAATTTGGAAGAAATCAGCAAATCTTTTAAAGAAAACCAAGAAAAAGCAATCAAACAGATGAAATAAACTTTTCAAGACTTGAAAACCGAAACAGAGACAAACACAAACTGAGGGAATTCTGGAAACGGAAACTATGGGAAAGTGATCAGGAACCACAAACGCAAGAATGAATTGCAGAATACAAGAGATGGAAGAAAGAATCTCAAGTACTGAAGATGCAATAAAAGAAATAGACACTATGGCCAAAGAAAACATTAAATCTAACAAAAGCTTAACCTAAAATGTCCAGGAAATATGGGACACTATGAGAAGATCAAACCTAAGAATAATATGGATATAAGAAGAAGTCCAACTCAAAAGCACAGAAAATATATTCAACAAAATCATAGACAAAACTGCCCCAACCTAAAGAAAGATAAGCAGGCAGGCAGGGAGATTTCTGACCAGCAAGTGGCACTGATCCTGTAGCAGAAGATACAATGGAGGGGTACGTGTGCTCCTGACCCGCCACACAAGCCCGGTAAGGGAACACACAATTTTCCCGCCAGCCTTATTTCCCTGGGTATTCCGAAGGGGCAGCTTCCCCCAGCTAAACCCTCTCTCTTCCTACCCTATTCCCGCTTTCAGCCAGGAACCCCTTCCCTTCCTCTCTCCCTTTTTTGGGGCATAAAATCCTCCAATCCAGCCTGTGTGGGCGCAGCTGGGATGGGGTGGTGAGTGCAAACCGGCAGGAGGGAGTTCCTTTGTTTTAATAGCCTGCCTGCAGCAAGGTAGGACTGCAGGCAAGGAGATTCCTGGCCAGCAAGGGGCACTGATTCTGTAGCAGTAGACCCAGTGGAGGGAAGAGCCATTGGAGAGCATCTGAAGGAAGAGATAGGCAGGCGCCAAAGCAAGAATTCCTCCAACAATCTGAAAAACAACATGAAAACACCAGATCCCAGTGATCTTATGACAGAAGGACTTGAACACCCTATTCCGGAAGAAGTGGAAAACAATGTCATTATGAAAGCAATAGAATCTCTTAAACAGGGTATGAATAACTCACTTAAAGAAATAGAAGAGAAATATAACAAAAAGATTGAAGAAATGAGTAAAGAAATGGAAGAGAATTATAACAAAAGGTATGAAGAAATGAGTAAATTCGTAAACGATACCCTGGGAAACCAAGAAAAAACAATAAAACAGGTAATGGAATCAGTTCAAGAATTGAAAACTGAAATGGAGACAATGAAGAAAACACAAACCAAGGGCCGGCTGGATATGGAAAATCTAGGTAAACAAACAGAGACTTCAGGAACAAGCATAACCAATAGAATACAAGAGATAGAAGAATTAATCTCAGATTATGAAGACGCCATAGAGAAAATAAACGCTCTGACCAAAGAAAGCAGCAATCCAACAAATTCTCATCACAAAACATTCAGGAAATCTGGGACATAATAAAAAAAACCAAATCTAAGAATAATAGGGGTAGAAGAAGGAGAAGAATTGCAGATCAAAGGTCCAGAAAATATATTCAACAAAATTATAGAAGAAAACTTTCCCAACCTAAAGAACGATATTCCTATGAAGGTTCAAGAAGCATACAGAACACCGAATAGACTGGATCAGAAAAAAACATCCCCTCGCCATATAATAATCAAAACACAAAGCAGATTAAAGAAAGGATATTAAGAGCTGCAAAGGAAAAAGGTCAAGTAATTTATAAAGGTAAACCTATCAGACTTACACCAGATTTCTCTATGGAAACCATGAAAGCCAGAAGGTCCTGGATAGAGGTACTGCAGAAACTAAGAAACCATGGATGCAAGCCCAGACTACTATACCCAGCCAAGCTATTTTTCACTATCAATGGAGAAAACAAAATATTCCAGGATAAAAACAAATTTAAACAATACATAGCTACAAATCCAGCTTTACAGAGAATATTAGAAGGAAAATCACAACCCAAGGAATCCAACATTCCCAACACTGCCTACAATAACTCAGACATCTAGCGACCCTTCACAAGCACAATTCAAAGAAGGAAAACACATACACTCTACTACCCCCCCCCAAAATGACCGGAGTCAACAACCACTGGTCATTAATATCACTTAATATCAATGGACTCAATTCACCTATAAAAAGGCACAAACTTAGAGACTGAATACGAAAACAGGATCCAACATTCTTCTGTCTACAAGAAACACACCTCAACCACAAAGACCAATACCTACTCAGAGTAAAGGGTTGGGAAAAGGTTTTCCAAGCAAATGGACCTAAGAAACAAGCAGGTGTGGCCATTCTAATATCTAACAAAATCGACTTCAAACTAAAATCAATCAGAAGAGATGGAGATGGACATTTCATACTCATAACAGGAACAATTCATCAGGAAAAAGTCTCAATCCTGAATATCTATGCCTCTAATATAAAGGCACCCCCATATGTAAAAGAAACACTTCTAGAACTCAAGGCAGTCATCAAACCACACACACTAATAGTAGGAGACTTCAACACACCTCTCTCACCAATGGACAGGTCAATCAGACAGAAACCTAATAGAGAAACAAGAAAAGTATTGAATCAATTGGACTTAACAGACATCTATAGAACACTCCACCCAAACAGAAAAGAATATACCTTCTTCTCTGAAGCTCATGGAACCTTCTCGAAAATTGACCACATACTCGGTAACAAAGCAAACTTCCACAGATACAAAAAAATATTAGTAACCCCCTGTGTCTTGTCAGATCACCGGGGATTATAGTTAGAATTCAACAACAATGCTACCCGCAGGAAGCCTACAAACTCATGGAAGTTGAACAGGCAACTACTAAATCTCCCCTGGGTCAAGGAAGAAATAAAGAAAGAAATTAAAGTCTTCCTTGAATTTAATGAAAATAAAGACACAACATACTCAAGCCTATGGGACACAATGAGAGCAGTGCTAAGAGGAAAGTTCATAGCACTAAGTGCCCAATTAAAGAAAACAGAGAAAGCACACATTGGAGACTTAACAGCACACTTGAAAGCTCTAGAAAAAAAAGAAGGTGATTCACCCAGGAGGAGCAGAAGACTGGAAATAATCAAACTGAGGGCTGAAATCAACAAAATAGAAACACAGAAAACAATCCAAAGAATCAATGAAACTAAAAGCTGGTTCTTGGAGAAAATCAACAAGAACGACAAACCCCTTTCCAAACTAATCAAATGGCAGAGAGAGAACATGCAAATTAATAAGATCAGAAATGAAAAGGGAGACATAACCACAGACACAGAGGAAATTCAGAGAATCATTAGATCTTACTACAAAGGCTTATATGCCACAAAATTGGAAAATGTAAAAGAAACGGACATTTTTTTAGATAAGTACCATATACCAAAGTTGAACCAAGAAGAA
Source organism: Myodes glareolus (assembly GCF_982192425.1). NCBI lineage: Eukaryota > Metazoa > Chordata > Mammalia > Rodentia > Cricetidae > Myodes > Myodes glareolus. The sequence goes on along the minus strand of NC_142044.1, from coordinate 61,311,605 downwards.
GTGAACAATCTAAATAGACCTGTTATCGCAAAGAATTAGAAGCTGTTATCAAAAATCTCCCTACCAAAAAAAGCCCAGGACCAGATGGTTTCAATGCAGAATTCTACCAGAACTTCCAGGAAGAGCTAATATCTATACTCCTTAACGTATTCCACAATATAGAAACAGAAGAGTCATTGCCAAACTCCTTTTATGAAGCTACAGTTACTCTGATACCAAAGACACAAAGACACAACCAAGAAAGAGAATTTCAGGCCAATCTCACTCATGAACATCGATGCAAAAATTCTCAATAAAATACTGGCAAACCGAATCCAAGAACACATTAGAAAAATTATCCATTATGATCAAGTAGGCTTCATCCCAGAGATGCAGGGCTGGTTCAACATACACAAATCTATCAATGTAATCCATCATATAAATAAACTGAAAGAAAAAAACCATATGATCATTTCATTGGATGCTGAAAAAGCATTTGACAAAATTCAACACCTATTTATGATAAAGGTGTTGGAGAGACTGGGGATACAAGGATCATACCTAAATATAATAAAAGCAATATACAGCAAGCCGACAGCTAACATCAAATTGAATGGAGAGAAACTCAAAGCCTTTCCACTAAAATCAGGAACACGACAAGGCTGTCCACTCTCTCCATACCTCTTCAATATAGTGCTTGAAGTCCTAGCAATAGCAATAAGACAACATAAGGGGATCAAGGGGATTCGAATTGGAAAGGATGAAGTTAAACTTTCGTTATTTGCAGACGATATAATAGTATACATAAGCGACCCCAAAAACTCTACCAAAGAACTCCTACAGCTGATAAACACCTTTAGTAATGTGGCAGGATACAAGATCAACTCCAAAAAATCGGTTGCCCTCCTATACACAAAGGAAAAAGAAGCAGAGAGGGAAATCAGAGAAACATCACCTTTCACGATAGCCACAAATAGCATAAAACATCTTGGGATAACTCTAACCAAGGAAGTGAAAGAACTATTTGACAAGAACTTTAAGTCTTTGAAGAAAGAAATTGAAGAGGATACCAGAAAATGGAAAGATCTCCCCTGCTCTTGGATTGGGAGAATCAACATAGTAAAAATGGCAATTCTACCAAAAGCAATCTATAGATTCAATGCAATCCCCATCAAAATCCCATCAAACTTCTTCACAGACCTTGAGAGAACAGTAATCAACTTTATATGGCAAAACAAAAAACCCAGGATAGCCAAAACAATCTTATATAATAAAGGAACTTCTGGAGGCATTACCATCCCTGACTTCAAACTCTATTACAGAGCAACAGTATTGAAAACAGCTTGTTATTGGCATAAGAGCAGAGAAGTCGACCTATGGAATCGAATAGAAGACCCGGATATTAACCCACAAACCTATGAACACTTAGTTTTCGACAAGGGAGCTAAAGGTATACAATGGAAGAAGGAAAGCATCTTTAACAAATGGTGCTGGCATAACTGGATGTCAACCTGTAGAAGAATGAAAGTAGATTCATATCTATCACTATGCACAAAAGTCAAGTCCAAATGGATTAAAGACATCAACATTAATCTGTCCACTTTGAACCTGATAGAGAAAGTGGGAAGTAGTCTACAAGATATAGGCACAGGAGACCACTTCCTAAGTAGAACCCCAGTAGTACAGAGAATAAGCGAATCAATGAATAAATGGGACCTCCTGAAACTGAGAAGCTTCTGTAAAGCAAAGGACACTGTCAGTAAGACAAAAAGGCTACCTTCGGACTGGGAGAAGATCTTCACCAATCCCTCATCAGACAAAGGTCTGATCTTCAAATATACAAAGAACTCAAGAAACTAAACACTAAAACTCTAATTAACCCAATTAAAAAATGGGGGTACTTATCTGAACAGAGAATTCACAACAGATGAACTTTGAATGGCCAAAAGACACTTAAGGTCATGCTCAACCTCCTTAGCTATCAGGGAAATGCAAATCAAAACAACTTTGAGATACCATCTCACACCTGTCAGAATAGCCAAACTCAAAAATACCAATGATAGCCTATGCTGGAGAGGATGTGGAGTGAGGGGACCACTCATCCATTGTTGGTGGGAATGCAAACTTGTGCAGCCACTGTGGAAATCAGTGTGGCGCTTTCTCAGGAAACTGGGAGTCAACCTCCCTCAGGACCCAGCAATTCCACTCTTGGGAATATGCCCAAGAGATGCCCTATCATACTACAAAAGTATTTGTTCAACTATGTTCATAGCTGCACTATTTGTAATAGCCAGAACATGGAAACAACCTAGGTGCCCCTCAATAGAAGAATGGTTAAAAAAGGTGTGGAACATATACACATTAGAGTTTTACTCAGCGGTAAAAAACAATGACATCTTGAATTTTGCATGTAAATGGATGGAAATAGAAAACGCTTTACTGAGTGAGGTAACTCAGATCCAAAAAGAGGAATATGGTATGTACTCACTCATAAGTGGATTCTAGCCATAGTTAAAGGTCTTTGAGTGTATAATTTGTGATCCTAGAGAAGCTAAATAAGAAGGTGAAGCTGAAGAAGATCATATAGTTATCTTCCTGGATATTAGAAGTAGACAAGATTGCCAGGCAAACTTGGGTGCATGGGGGTGGGGGTGGGATGGGGGGGTGGAATTAAGGGGAGATGGTTAGGGAGAGGGGAGAGGGGGAGGATTGGGGATGGCTTGGGGGAATAGAAGGGGGGAGGAAGGAAGGATCGTTATGGGAGCAGGGAGGTTTATATCTCAACTAGGGGAGCCATTTTGGGGTTTGCAAGAGACTTGATTCTGGAGGGGTTCCCAGGCTCAAGGAGAGGTCTCCAGATTGTTCCCTGGGCAGCAGAGGAGAGGGTGCCTGAACTGGCCTTCACCCATAACCATACTGATGAATATTTTGCATGTCACCACAGAACCTTCATCTGGCGAAGGATGGAGATAAAGACAGAGACACATATTGGAATACTGAACTTAACTCCCTAGGTCCAAATGAGAAGCAGAGGGAGGGCGAACGTGAGCAAGGAAGGTAGAACCAGAGGGAACCTTCATCTGACAATGGATGGAGATTGAGACGGAGACCCACGTTGGAGCACTGGACTGAGCCCCCAAGGTCCAAATGAAGAGCAGAAGAAGGGAGAACATGAATAAGGAAGTCAGGACTGCGAAGTGTGCGTTCACCCACTGATACAAGGGGACTGATCAAATGAGAGCTCACCAAGGTCAGCTGGACTGGGACTGAACGAGCATTTGATCAAGCCGGATTCTCTGAATGTGGCTGACATGGGGGCTGACTGAGAAGCCATTGATAATGGCACTGGGTCTTGTTTTGTCTGCATGTACTGGCTTTTTGGGATCCTGGTCTGTTTGGATGCTCACCTTCCAGGACCTGGAGGGAGGGGAAGGAACTTGGACTTCCCACAGGGCAGGGAACCCTGACTGCTCTTGGGACTGGAGAGGGAGGAGGAGAGGGAGTGGGGGAAACGGGAGGGTATTGGGAGGAGAGGAGGGAGTGGAAATTCTTATAAATAAGTAAATAAGGGGAAAAAAAAGAAAAAAAGAATGAGACATGCATCACGTGTGTACATATGCAAGCACACACACACACACACACACACACACACACACACACACACACACACAAAACAAAGAATGAGCTGGGTCCAAGAATCAGGCACCTATGGTTACACCAAAAACAACTTGAAGTTTTGGACAATGAGCATGAAATGAGTGTCAGCTGCTATTTCCTGTGGAATGTACCTTTGAGCTGATACATGGGAATAGACTCAATGTGCAGATAACAGACCTACTCCTAATCTACCTCCATTCCAAATTCCGCTCCCCCTAGCAGAATAAAATACTTGCCTCCAGTGAAGTGGCCTTTCTGAGCTGTGATCCTAACAAGTCGCCTTGTGAAAAATGACATGTTTGAAGTTCTGGTCCTAAACAGCAAGGTACACCATTCTACCAATGTTGAACATGTCTATTTCCACTTCAGAATTTTGTGACAATCAGGAGGACACCCTCTCTGTCCCTCTATTTTCACTTGTGTTCTGTCCGTTCCCCCAGCAAACCAGGAACTACTTTTTACTCCACAGTGTCTTATTCTGCTGCTGTTCAGTGTATTCTTGTCAACATCTACTTGACTCAAAGTCCTTGTGAGGAATAGATTTGAATGTGGTGTCACGTGTATCCTACTGTACATAGGTTGTTTCAAATAAAATCAAAGATTCCAATCTCCACCACCTCATTTCTGTTTTTCAGTCGCAAAGAACAGGTTGTTTCACATGCGTTGTTTCACATGGTGAAGGATGGAGGCACACGCAGAATGAAGCCCGTTCTGCACTTAGTATCCAGCTCAGATGCTGAGGTGCGATTTGGAGACTTTCACAGATCCCTTATCTCAGGCCTCGGCTTTTATACCTGTAAATTTATGCTGCCCAGCACCTACCTAAACTGAAGTCGCCCCATATCCCTTTTCTAGATTATGCATCCTCTCAGCGCTAGTAGCCAGAGGATGCCAACCATAAACAGCAACACAAAAGTCTTCAGAATTACCATGAATGGTTCAGGATCATCACACGCCTGGTTTGCTTTATTCTTGGTGTGTGTGTGTGTGTGTGTGTGTGTTGCATATGATCCCAGCCTTTGAATCAAGAGGATGGTAAATTCAAGGCCAGCCCGAGTCACATGAGTCACACAGTGAAACTGCACGAGGGAGATGCGGAGATGCTTAGGCAGGGACAACACTGAGTATCTCTAAGCCTGAAGCCTTGTCCTTGGCTTTGCTTCTATATAGTCTCTCCAGATGAGCTCATGCTTTAGCGGAGGACTCAGACAAGAGGAAGCTAAACATGCAATTACAAATTACAGTGAGCAGAAAGGGAAATAAATAGGAATGTGTCTTATATTGAAGAAGCAAAGACAGCCTCTCTCTCAGGCAGGATGTGTAACTTGAGTAAAAACTTCACGGGGCTTAGCAAGGTGAAGGGTGGAATAGAATTATTCTAAGCAGAACAACATGCAATGGTACTAAAAAGAGCTTATCACATAAGGAACTGAGAATATCCAATACAATGACACTTGGAGAGCCATGGGGGAAAGTATTATGACAGCCCTAATGTTATATTTCCTGAATTTGGTTTGCTTGTTTGTTTGTTTATTGAGGCAGGGTCTCTCTGTGTAGTCCTGGCTGTCCTGGAACTTGCTCTGTAGACCAGGCTGACTTGGAACTCACGGGGATCCAACTGCCTCTGCCTCCTAAGTGCTGAGAATAAAGGCATACATCACCAAAAAAAAGAAAGATAAGCATATGAAGATACAAGAAACTTACAGAATACCAAATAGACTGAATAAAAACGTTCCATGGCCAACTAATAAAACACTAAACACACAGAATAAAGAAAGAATATTAAGAGCTGCAAAGGAAAAAGGTCAAGTAACATATAAAGACAGGCCTATCATAATTAGACCTGACTTCTCAATGGAAACAATAGAAGCCTGGTCTTGGTCAAGTGTTAAGCAGACATTAAGAGACCACGCATGCCAGGCCAGGTTACTATACCCAGCAAAACTTTCAATACCATAGAAGGACAAAGCAAGATACTCCACGACAGAACCAGATTTAATCAATACCTACCCACAAACTCAGCCCTATCCAAAGTACTAGAAGGAAAGCTCCAACCCAAGGAAGTTGGCTATGTCCACAAAAATCGCAGACAGTAGATGATCTTACAGCAGCAAATCCCAAAGAAGGAAAAAAAAAACACAATAACATCACCGACAATGAAAATTAAAATAACAGGAAATAGCAATCACTGGTCATTAATATCCCTTAATATAAATGGACTCAATTCATCTATAAAAAGACACAGGCTAACAGACTGGATGTGAAAACAGAATCAATTCTTTAGCTACAAGAAATACATCTCAACCTCAAAGACAGACATCACCTCAGAGTAAAGAGTTGGGAAAAGAATTTCCATTCAAAAGAAACTAAGAAACAAACTGGTGTAGCTATACTAATATCTAACAAAATAAACTTCAAACTAAAATCAATCAAAAGAGACAAAGAGGGACATTTCATATTAGTCACAGGAAATATCCATCAAGAGGAAATCTCAATACTGAACATCTATGCTCCAATTACAAGGGCACCCTCATATGTAAAAGAAACACTTATAAAGCTTAAATCACACATTAAACCCCACACAATAATAGTGGGAGACTTTGATACCCCACTCTAACCACTGGACAGGTCTGCCAGACAGAAACTTAACAGACAAATAAGGGAACTAACAGATGTTATGCCTCAGATGGACTTAACAGACATCTATAGAACATTCCATCCAAATATAAAAGAACACACCTTCTTCTCAGCACCTCATCAAATCTTCTCAAAAATTAACCACATATTTGGTAATAAATCTAACCTCAACAGATACAAAAAATTGGAATAAACTCATGTATCTTATTGGATCACCATGACTTAAATTAGAATTCAATAGCAATACTTATTTCAGAAAGTCCACAGATACATGGAAATTAAACAATGCTCACCTGAATCATCAATGGGTCAAGGAAGAAATAAAGGGAGAAATTAAAAATTTCCTAAAATTCAATGAAGATGATCACACAACATACCCAAATTTATGGGACACAATGAAAGCAGTGTTAAGAGGCAAGTTCATAGCACTAAATGCCTACATAAAGAAGGTGGAAAAATCCCACACTAGTGAATTAACAGAACATTTGAAAACTTTAGAACAAAAAGAAGTAAACTCATCCAGGAGGACTAAGGCAGGAAATAATCAAACTGAGAGCTGAATTAAATTAATAGAAATAAAGAAAACAATACAAAGAATTAATGAGAAAAAGGGTTGGTTCTTTGAGAAAATCAACAAGATTGACACACCTTTATAAAAACTAACCAAAAGGCAGAAAGAGAATATCTAAATTAACAAAATCAGAAATGAAAAGGGGGGCATAAAAACAGACATGGAGGAAACCCAGAGAATCATTAGGTCATACTTCAAAAATGTGTTCTCTACAAAATTGGAAATCTTAAAGGAAATGGACAATTTTCTGAATAAATATCACTTACCAAAATTAATCAATGCCAGTTAAGCAAATTAAATAGACTTAAAACTGCTAAAGAATTAGAAACAGTTATCAAAAGTCTCCTAACCAAAAAAAATAAAAATAAAAAATAAAAAAGCTTAGCACCAGAATTCTACAAGGTTTTCAAAGATCTAATACCAATACTCCTCAAATTGTTTCACACAATAGAAACAGAAAGAACATTGCCAAACTCTTTTTATGATGCTATAATTACCCTGATACACAAATCACATAAAGACATTACAAAGAAAGAGAATTACAGACCAATCTCACTCATGAACATTGATGCAAAAATACTCAATAAAATACTGGCAAACCAGATCCAAGAACACATCAGAAAAATCATTCACCATGACCAAGCAGGCTTCATCCCAGAGATGTAGGGGTGGTTCAACATATGAAAATCTGTCAATGTAATATACCATATAAACAAACTGAAAAAAAGATCACACGATCATTTCATTAGATGTTGAAAAAGCCTTTGACAAAATACAACATCCCTTCATGATCAAGGTCTTGGAGAGAGCAGGGATACAAGGAATGTATCTAAACATAACAAAGGCAATATACAGCAAGCAAACATCCAACATCAAACTAAATGGATGGAAACTCCCAGCGATTCCACTGAAATCAGGAACAAGACAAGGTTGTTCACTCTCTCCATATCTATTCAATATAGTACTTGATATTCTAACTAGAGCAATAAGAAAACAAGAGGAGATTAAGGGGATACAAATCATAAAAGGAGAAGTCAATCTCTCACTATTTGCTGATGATATGATAGTTTATATAAGCGACCCCCCAAATCCTACAACTCATAAACACCTTCAGTAATGTAGCAGGATACAAGATTAACTGGGAAAAAAAATCAGTACCCTCCTTTACACAGATGATAAATGGTCTGAGAAAGAAATCAGAGAAACATCACCACTTACAATAGTTACAAATAACATAAAATATCTCAGAGTAACTCTAGTCAAACAAGTGAAGACTTGTATGACAAGAACTTTAAATCTTTGAAGAAAGAAATTGAAGAAGAAACCAGAAAATGGAAAGATCGCCCATGCTCTTAGGTAGGTAGAATTAACATAGTAAAAACGGCAATCTTACCAAAAGCAATCTACAGATTCAATGCAATGCCCATCAAAATCCCAGCAAAATTCTTCACAGGCCCCAAAAGATCAATTCTCAACTTCACATGAAAAAGCAAAAAGTCCAGGATAGCCAAAACAATCCTGTACAATAAGAAATTTCTGGGGGCATCACAATCCATGACTTTAAAGACTACTACATAGCTACAGTACTGAAAACAGCCTGGTATTGGCATAAAAACAGATAGGAGGACCAATGGAAATGGATCAAAGACCTGGATATCAATCTACACACCTACAAATCCCTGATTTTTGACAAAGAAGCAAAAATTATAAAATGGAAAAAAGAAAGCATATTCAACAAATGGTGCTGGCATAACTGGATATCAACATGTAGAAGAATGCAAAGAGATCTATATCTATCGCCATGCACAAAACTGAAGTCCAAACAGATCAAAGACCTCAACATAAAACCAATCACGCTGCACCTCATAGAAGAGAAAGTGAGAAGTACACTTGAACAGATTAGCACAGGAGTCCATTTCCTTAATATAACCCCAGTAGCACAGACACTGAGAGAAATAAATAATAAATGAAGCCTCTTGAAACTGATCAGCTTCTGTAAAGCAAAGGACATGGTTAACAAGACAAAACAGCAGCCTACAGAATGGGAAAAGATCTTCACCAGCCCCACATCAGACAGAGGTCTAATATCTAAAATATAAAGAGAACTCAAGAAATTGGTCATCAAAAGAACAAATAATCCAATGAAAAAAAATGGAGCATAGACCTAAATAGAGAACTCTCAATAGAGGAATCTAAAATGGCTGAAAGACACTTAAGGAAATGCTCAACATCTTTAGCCGTCAAAGAACTGCAAATCAAACAATTCTGAGATTTCAACTTATACCTGTAAGAATGGCCAAGATCAAAACCATGGATGACAACTTATGCTGAAGAGGCTGTGGGGAAAAGGGAACACTCCTGCATTGCTGGTGGGAGTGCAAGTTGGTACAGCTGCTTTGGATATCAGTGTGGTGATTTCTCAGAAAATTAAGAAGCAACCTACCTCAAGACCCAGCAATACCACTTTTGTGTCTATACCCAAAGGATGCTCAATCATACCACAAGGACATGTGCTCAACTATGTTCATAGCAGCATTATTTGTCATAGCCAGAACCTGAAAATAACCTAAATGCCCCTCAACTGAAGAATGGATAAGGAAAATGTGGTACATTTACACAACGGAGTACTAAACAGCAGCAAATGGATGAATCTAGAGAATATTATATTGAGTGAGGTAACCACTCACTTTCACCCAGAAAGACAATTATGTACTCACTCATAAGTGGTTTTTAGACATAAAGCAAAGAAAACCAGCCTATAAATTACAATCCCAGAGAACCTTACAATGAGGACCCTAAGAGAGACACACATGGATCTAATCTACATAGGAAATAGAAAAAGACAAGATCTTCTGAGTAAATTGGGAGCATGGGAATCAGGGGAGTTGGTAGAAGGGGAGGAGAGAGGAAGGGAATGAAGAAAAATATATAGCTCAATAAAAACAAAAATGCATTCATTAGGAAGTTGTTAGTAATAAAACAACTACAAGGCAAAGACTTGGTCAATTTAATTGGTGACTGACAACAGCCGCATTTAGTAAAAGTTCAACTTATCTCTTAAAGGCACAGCTACAAAAGTTACAAAGGGAAGAAACTAAACCAATGAGAGCTCTAAGGAAGAGGCAAAAACTACGTGTACTATTTTACATTTCTTAAGTGTGGTTAATAATATCTGGACATGGCTCATATGTTAAAAGCCTTTCTTATCACCTGAATCTCAGGACCTAAATAAAAACAGTTCACTGAATCTAAAATCTTTTATCAAAAACTCGTACAAAGTGCTAATTGTTATTTTGAGTGAGAGCAGGGAGATGCTGGTCTAGGAAGCTTAGGGCAACATAGATGCTATTGATCTCTCGGCGGACTGTGACAGAACAAGGACAGACACCTGCGACACTGCAGTTCACCATAAATCCCCGGAGGGCTTAGAGTCTACAAGGCCAGACACTTTCATAAGGAAGAAGTTCCATTCATGATCTGTCCAGAAGGACACATGTTGGCCAACTTGCTTTGTCAGTAAGGCTAATGATAGAGAACAGGCTTTAGAGTTTCTTACCATAATATGGTACAAAGATGGGACTATGAGACCATCCATAAATATGTGTGTCCTTAAGATCATGAGATCTTATGTGTGCCCTTGTAACCATGTTTGCCCATGTACTCATTAGATTAGAGGTACACATGACGTGAAAATGCATGATAATGGGGAGATATCATCACTGTTATTGCACAAGTGAAATTACAGATGAAATTTTTAATTTTCAGTTTTCAGAGTCAGTGGCCCTGCAGGCCCTGCCTGGCTGGTTCCTCCATCTAAGAATAATTTTTCTGCTGGGTTGACATCTGAACTATAAATTGTTATAAGTCGCAATTATGTCATGGCCCACAATCGCTCATGATAAATGCTTCAGACAGGATCAGGGTGTTTTCCCTTGGCCTTTCACCACAGTAGGGACTGACCAGGGAAGATGCTTGAGGACACCTGATATTAACCTCTGGATTCTACGTGCACACACATGTGTGTACATGTGCACCCTCTGGTCTCCGATACTATTCCTGGGGTGATGTTAACAGAGCTCTCTACTCACTCTAGATAGAGTGTCTGTGGCAGACCTAAGTAAGGGTGGGACTCAAGGCCAACTTGGTGGAGCAGTATAGCTGTATCATCAAAGCCATCACACCATATGATGTGATATCATATCACAAACATTGGGAATCTGGAGCACACTGCATAGCTTGCAGATAACTCTACAGGACAGTTGGCCTTTGCCTCTTCCAGGCATCCTTTCTGGTCTCGACCCAGGAGAAATTTCTTGAACACTCTTGGAGAGGGAGGGGTCCCAATGAATATGGTCGGTTTTGGAGACTTCCTAAACTTTCGAGTTGTTTTTCCTGAGTTTCCATGCAGAATGGAATGCTTCACCTCCCTTGGAACACCCTGTATCATAACAAGCTTCCAAGCAGCATGGAAGTTTCAGCTCAGAGAAAATCACTACATGTCACTCCCCTACACACATACTTAACACATATGCAACACACACACAACCAAACGATAAATATGTATTTCAAAAAGATGGATAGTAAGTGCTTGAGAAAATATCAGTGGCTGGCAAGAGGACCCAGCTGGTTAAGACGTTGTGGTGCAAGCCTGGTGATTTCCCCGGACTGTGTAAAAGCAGGAGAGAGCTGCTTTTCAAAGCTGTTCTCTGACCCTCACAAGCATGCCATTGAATACGCCCCCATTCAAACCCTATGCATTCATATAAACATGTGCACACACATGAATAAATTAAATATTTTTAAGATGGAGAAGTCAGAAATCTTTCATACTTGTAGTAGAAGTTGAAAATTATTAGTCACGTTGGGGAACTGTTGGGTTTTCCTCAGAAGATGAGTGTGTTGGTTTGAATGAGAATGGCCTCCATAGGCCCATATATTTGAGTTCTTGGTCCCCAGTTGGTGGAACTTTTTGGAAAGGATTAGGAGATGTGGTCTTGGAAGAAGTGTGTTTACAGAGGTGAGCATTGAGGTTTCAAAATACTTATGTCATTCCCAGTGTCTCCTCTGCCTCGGGTTGTAGATTGAGATGTGTGCTCTTAGCTGTTTGTGCCAACATGCCTTTAATCCACCATCGTGAACTCTAACCCTCTGAAACCACATACCCAGTTGCCCTGGTCATGGTGCTTTGCCAGAGCAACGTTAACTACGACAGTGAGCTACAGAGTCACTATTTGAACTGGAGTTGTATTCCTGGTGTATACCAGAGAGTCAAAACATAAAACACATGTCAATACAAAATATACATATACTCAGAAAAGGGAAGGTAGCCTCTAAGAATATTCTGCCCCAGTGACATATTTCTTCTATCCTATTTCCAGAACTTCCTCCAAATAGCAACAGCTACTGGGGACTAGCATTCAATTCATGAACCTTTTGGGGGCATTTTATAGTCAAAGCATAACATGATCACAATGGAACATTATTTTGTATGAAAGGAATAAAGTATAGATTCATGCTGTTAGAGTGAAAAGATGGGGGCTGGAGAGATGGCTCAGAGGTTAAGAGCACTGATTGCTCTTTCAGAGGTCCTGAGTTCAATTCCCAGCAACCACATGGTGGCTCACAACCATCTGTAATGAGATCTGGTGCTTTCTTCTGACCTGCAGGCAGACATGCAGGCAGAACACTGTATACATAATAATAAATAAATCTTAAACAAAAAGACTGAGAACATGATGAGAAATGATAGAACCCGGGTACAAAAGGCTACATATAGAATGTGGAAAGGTGTGTCAGAAAGGTCCTGTCTCACTGGGAAGGCCAGGGCTATTGCTGTCTCTGTGTGCCTGCACTAACTCTGGAGGTTCATCACTAAAGAATACAGACATTGTTCTTATTTCAACACGTTGCATTTTTTCCTGTGCCAGTATGCTTAGATCACATCTCTAAGTGGATTTGTGCTGTAGCTGTAGAATATATGGCCTCCTCTTCTCCCACAGAGAAGTGCAGAAGGTCTTTAAATGTACCATACAGACACCTTACTTGAAGCCTGCCAAATATATACACCCAGTAAACTGATACCCTTGAGAGGTGTGGTATCCAAACTATCATATCAGGCTCTAAAACACATACTTTGACCTGATGCTGTACATCGTAAGGGTAGGAACACAAAAAGACTAGTATACGTAAACACATGCAGGCATAAAATACCCAGTCTAGAACTCATTATGGCAGATTTAATTTATAATCATTAAATTATATAGTTTAATTATTGAATAGTTATCAACAGGAGAAAGGCTTTATGATGTGTAAAATAAAGGCTTTCAGTGTGTAAAAATGAGTGTGTTGAGTATTTCCTGCAGGCATGGAAAAGGGCACCCAACTACACAACTGACAAAACCAATCTAGACCATAGACATGGATCACATTCATAAAAAAGTACCTTGAAAATAGCGGCTAAATCATTCTGTGTAGGCAAATAAACCCGATGCCTCATGGCATAATGGAAGATTGTTTTGTAATTTCTTATGTAGTATAATAGTAGTGAGAAGAAGTTTATCCATGTTCCTCATTTGGCTCTTTGGTCACTCAACATGACTGTATTTACAAATCTATTTCATATGGAAAAATGATCAGGAGGTAGGCACAATTGTCTCAGCTTCCACATTAAATCTCAGATGGTTTTTTGTTCCCCTTGGACTTTGTCATTGGAAAAATTGTACTTTCCTACATAGAGGACAATTTATCTTTCTGTTCCAGTGAGCTGTTGTTAGCAGAGCAAGATTTCTCATCCAATAGTTTAAGGTGATTGCTTTAACCCAGAGTTTCCAGAGATAATGTATAATAAAGTCCCTTGCTGCCCTAAAAAAAAAAAAGTCCTGTTTAATTAATGATGCTGAAGTCAAGCTTCCCCATGGCTCCAGGGACTGCCTGGCATTGGTTCAACTGCTTCTTAGGCCCCTAACCTAATTCACCGGTCCCACTGACTCTAAACCAAGCTGCCCTCCTGATGGCAAACACTGGCGAGTTCCCTCTTCAGATAATGCTAACAGCAAACTATTAGTCATTGAAGATGCCAAGTGGACAAATGGTTGTGTGATCAGAATTAGGAAACAAGGAAGGAACTGCTCTAAAAATGGAAGGCATTGTGATGACTCCCAGACAGAGATTAGAGGAGCACCCTCAATTGTCTAGGGGAGCTCTGGGGTCCGTATAGACGCTTCTCGTCCCGCTTCCTCGGAAGACTACACATTTCTGCACACTGAGTAGCTAGGGGTGTGCTTTCTTGATGGGAATCACCTGAGGTAGGATGTGTGTTTCCTGAGCTCCAGTGTGCATGCCGTGGGCATACCAGCGCCTCTTGGCTGCCCAGACGTCTGTTTCTGCTCTCAGCTTTTTTGAGCCCCCTTTTCCTTCCTTCTTACTTTCATGATTGTCTGAGATTTTATTTCATTTTTAATTCCTTTCATCTCATATCTTTTCCTGTTTCGAGCTTTCCTACACTCGTGTCTCCAGAGGGGATCGCTTCCCTTGGTCCTCTAAGCTGTTCTCAAGCATTCTCGGACTGACTGCTCTTCTTTTTCCTTTGGTATATTGATAATTTAAATCAAGCTGCAGACAGAACTTGTTAAAGCTCTTTTATCATTCAGTTAAATTCTCACAGCACTGAACAATGAAGATGGGAAAACTGGGGCTGGGCGGTTGGCTCAGCGGTTAAGAGCACTTCCTGCTCTTTAGAGGATCCAAGGTTGGTTCTGGCACCCTTGTTGAGCAGGCCACAACAGCTGTAACTGCAGCTCCAGGGGGATCCAACACGTCCGGTTTCTGAGGCACCTGAACTCAAGGGTGAGCGTGCATACACACTTAATAAATAAAATTTAAGAAAAAAAAAACCGATCCGTTTAAAAATTGTCTTTAGCCCTGAACAGTTCAGTAATCTGAGACTGTTCTCCATGTCTGGACTGGTGCTGACTGTGTCTGTTGGACAATTTTGACAGTGAAATGTGGCATTGGAGCTCCTAATTACAGAACTCAGGCACAGCCTTAATGGCACAGAGGATCACAAGTATCAGTGGCTGAGACCTCACCACACTGAACGGTAAAGCAGTAGATTGGGCTATGTGGCTAAGGTGCCAAGGAGGAAACCGCCGGCTTGCTTTTGCTCCGGTCACTCCCGCTTTTCCTCATGCTGAGAAACCTTAGCCCTCTCATTCTCCTACTATAGGGACCTGAAGTGATCTGAAGTGGATCCCTCAGTTACTTTTCTGTTTGGGTTACTGTCTGCCATCTTTTATCTAGACTCAGGGAGTTCTATACATATTTTTGCCTCACAGAGATAACAATTCCTATCTGTCACTTAACAAGAAATAAGGGCATAAACAGATGTTTTAATTACATATTTAAATATGTAATATCTATTTAGAGAGTGCGTTGATGAGGGTGGAAGGGGTGTATGTAACCCAAACATCTCAGTTTACCAGAAGCTTGCACCTCACATGAGGTAGCTTTGTAAATAAGGGAAATACACAATAACTGATATGTGCACACACACACACACACACACAAATGCATACATAATTGCATTGAGGTGTTATTTTGTGTTAATTCTAATTCTTTGGATGGGTAAGTTTGTTAATTAGGTAAAAGTGAATCATTTAATTTATGTGTGCATATTTAATCAAATAATTAAAACAATTTTGTGTGTGTGTGTGTTTATATGTGGACGAGAGTACTTGTTTGTGTTACCTGTGCATATAGAGGCCAAAAGATAATCTGGGTGTTGTTCATTAGGTTTAGGTTTTGTTTCTGATTTTTTTTTAAACTTTATTTTGTGTATATGGGTGTTTTGCCTGCATGCATGTCTATGTACCACGAGCATGCCTGGTGACCACAGAAACCAGAAAAGGACCTTTGATCCCCTGGGACTGGAGTTACAGACACTTGTGAGCCACCAGGTGGGTGTTGGGAGTTGAATGTAGGTCCCCTGGAAGAGCAGCCAGTATTCTTAGTCACTGAGTCATCTCTCCAGCCCCAGTTTTTGCTTTTGACAGTGCCTCATGCTGGCCTGGAACTCTGTAAGTAAGCTAGGCTAACTGGCCAGCGAGCTCCAGGACCTGCCCATCACCAGCCCTGCAGTCCCCACAGTCAGCTCTACTCCTTATGTCTGGGTTCTAGGTACTGAACTTCGGTGTTCTGTACAGCAAATTCTGATGGCCACTCAGCCCTCAATGACATTTTAAAATTCGAATAACTTTAACCATACAAGGAACTTGAAAGATTCACACATAATTATAATTTAGCCTAGATTCAAGCATTACTATTTCGCTTACTGCAGGCACACACCTATGCATTTCCACAGCTTTGCACTTGGGCACCTGTGGACTTCGCCCTGCTGAATCCTTCGAAAGTGCTTGCCACATAGTCTGCAGTGTTAGGGCGATTATTAAGCACTAGGAGGCTGTGGGTGAGAGGCAGTGTGTTTTGCTGTCGGGTGTTCGTCCTGGCGTGCAGACAGGGGTGCTCTGAAAGATGACCTCAACTGCAGTGTGGGGCTCAGATAACTCTCCCTCCCGCAGAGAAGCCCTGCTAATCTTTGTCAACTGATTACACAGCAGGGACTTCCGTGATTGTTCGCAAATCTACTGCGGTTTTGCTGCATTCTAATTTATGTAATGTTGACGGCTACAGTTTTAAAGATTGCTCCAGAAGACAAAACCAAGCGAGATGCCTGCCTTGACCAACAGTACAGCATATCTAATTGGAGGAGAAAGAGGAATGGACTGGGGCGAGATCAAGACACATGAAAGTGGGTTCCGCTCAGCTTTGGTGCCTTTTGCTTTTCTCCCGTCGGCTTGTGCCAAGTGCCTGCTACCATAGGGACTTCAAACTGCTCCGAAGCTCACACTTCAGTTACATCGATTGGCTTGTCCCCTGCCCTCTCTCTGTCTCTCTCTGTCTCTGTCTCCTATTTCTTTCCATCAAGGATAAGCACTGAGGGCCAGGTATTATGAATGATGCCTTTTATTTGGTTCCGAGAAGAACAACTCTCAAGGAACTTTTTTCTCTTGGGTAAGACTCAATGAGCTTCACCCTCCATCCCTATGGTAGTGCTCGGATCTGAAAGAAAGCCCTTCATATTGTATTCGGTAATTGTTTTAAATTTTACATATAACTTGAACAAATCAATGATAGATGATATTTCAGGCATTACTTACAACGAAAATAGAAACTTTCATTTCATTTTTAAAAGATTTTCGTCCTGAGAATCTCTAAATGGCTTCAAGGAAGAAGTCTGCAGAATGGAATAACTGACTTTGACTTTATTATACTGGCCATTTCTACACAAGGGTCGTGATGAGCTTTAGGTGCTTTAAGATTTTTCTGAAGTTTCATTTTGACTGTATTCCCACAGTTTATGCTTAATTTTTATCATTATCAGTGCCTTTATAACTTCTGGCAGGCAAAAAAACTTGTTAGCACACATGTGCACACTCATGTGCACATATGCACAAGCAAAGATATCATTTAAAGTTAAATAGAAGCAATGAAGTAAGGATTCTGATTTTCTTGTGCCTAGTCCAGCATTCTTGATTTTTTTTCTAATGTTTGTAGAACACACAGTGTTCATGCATCTGCACAAATCCTTCCCTTTATCTCTCAGATAATACACTTGGGATTTTTCTCTATCTCTGGTCAAAAACATTTCTTATGTGAATCACTCTCAGTAGTGAGATAACATTGAGCTCAGAAAAAGGCTTCATAATATAAGATAATGCTGATGATTAGTAGTGGTGTAGCAGTGGTCAGGGGGATCATTTTTAAATGGGTGAGCAGAGATTTATGGACAACAAGCTTTCAATCCGGGGTAACCAAGGGGCATTAAGGGTCTTGATGGATCTTGTTTGTTTTCCCCTCTTCAGCGATGAGAAACCACAGTGCTCTCCGAGAGTTCGTTCTCCTTGGCCTCTCCACAGACCCCTACGCTCGGCCTATACTCTTTACTCTGTTCCTTCTGGTTTACCTCCTCACGCTGGTGGGAAACGCCTTGATGCTGCTTGTGATTGCGGCTGATTCTCACCTCCACACTCCTATGTATTTCTTCTTGCGACAGCTGTCCTTCCTAGACCTGTGCCACTCGTCCGTCACTGCTCCCAAGATGCTGGAGAACCTGCTTTCTGAGGACAAAACCATCTTTGTTGGCAGTTGCTTGGCTCAGGCCTTCTTTGTGTTCGCCACGGGAGGCACCGAGGCCTGTCTGCTTGCTGCGATGGCGTATGACCGCTACGTTGCCATCAGCTCTCCTCTGCTCTACAGCCAGGTGATGAGCAGCCAGCTCTGTGTGGGGCTGGTGTGGAGCTCCTGGAGTCTGGCCTTTGTCGACGCCCTCCTCAATATCCTCCTGGCCGTCGGCTTAGATTTCTGCGAGGAGCAGACCATTCCTCACTTCAGCTGCGAGCTGTCCTCGCTCTTCCCTCTGTCCTGCTCGGATACCTCTGCCAACTTCATCCTCTTGCTGTGCTCCTCGGTGGTGCATTTTTTTGGAACCCTTGTCCTGATTGTTTGCTCTTACGCCCGCATTGTCTCCACGGTCCTGAGGGTCAGCTCCAGCACAGGCAGAAGCAAGGCCTTCTCCACCTGCTTGTCCCATCTCACCACTGTGGTCTTGTTCTACGGCTCAGGTTTCATCAGCTACCTTTTACCAGCTTCGGGGTCCCCCCAGGAAATGGTCTTCTCTTTGCAGTACAGTCTGGTCACCCCCATGTTGAACCCCCTCATCTACAGTCTGAAGAACAAGGAAGTGAAGGCAGCTGTGCGAAGAATGATCAGAAAGCATTTTTAACCCCTTCTGCATCAGACACAACATTATAATAAAATAGACACGGAACTGCAGTGCTATGTGGTCAAACAATGGTCTTCAAGGAGAGCTGTTGTTGTCCATGATGGAAGGCACCGTTGGAGACTTGCCTCTTGCCTTTTTTGGAAATACTGTGAATAGAGAACTCTGAGGAGGATGAGCCGTATTCAGAAAGGGATAAGTGAATCAGTGAACCCTCTCTTCCATGAGATCTTCTTACAGAATTTTTTATTTTTCAGATTGGTATAAATAGCTATTGCTATTGGCAGCTCACCACTCCCTCACATTTAAAAAATTATATCCCAAATTTTCAAGAAACCTGACTCTTCAGAAACTGGTGACTTTACCAGGGCGGGCGACCCTGTAGCCCGGGAGATGTGGGCAGTCCTGTCTTTTTCTCCTGGTGAAATATTCCAACCTGCTGTGAAATCAAGACTCAAGGAAGGTGATCCAGAAATTTTTCTAGGAAATTTAATTATTTATTTTGAATGAAAAGAAAATCCCTGGAACCAAATCAATAACCCTGGGTGTCCTAAAGAAACTACAGCCCTGTCCCCTGGCAACTATCCTTGGGGTGATATTTTAAGGAAAAATAACAAAGTCAAATTGGATACATTTCTTAACTTGTGCCAAGAGGTGTACTACATTCCTGGGTTAGCAAGTTGCCATGCTTGTAATTTCTAGGACTTCTGGACAGTTCTACTTCAGATTATAAAATAAGAATAGCTTAGATTATTCAGGTGGGTCCAGTCTAATCACACGACTCCCTAAAAGTGGCAAACATTCCCCAGCTATATTCAGAAAAGACAAGGCGAATGGAAGAGCAGAGATAATATAAACATGGGATTTACTATCGCCTCCACCTCGTGATACCAGCTTTCCTGAGGCAGGAACCGTGGCCTGCTTCAGCGAAGAACACTACCCAACAGCCAGCGGAGAAAGGGGAAGCACTCAGTTTCTGGCACTGAACTCTGCAGGACTCTGAAAAAGGCTGGTCTCGAGCAAGCAGTTAAATGTCATGGTTCCCTTTGTTTTGTGCATCCCTGGTACTGGTACTCCAGACCAGGCCTTGGCCAATGCAGAGGGCTGAGCCCACCCAGGCTTCTGACCTAATATATTGTAACATAACATATTTGCATGACTAAAAAATAACTGTTTTGTTTTACTTTTTAGAATTTCACACTTTATTTCCATCACATACCCTTTTCTACCTACAGCTCCCCCATACCTCCCTTGCACATTCATGACTTTCTTCTTTAATTATTGTTGTTACACACCCCCCCCCCACACACACACCCACTGAGTCCATTTAGTGATGTTCATATGTATTTGTGTTTAAAGCTGATCGTTTAAGATCGAATACTTTATTAAGGATATTGTGCCTGGAAAAGACTGATGAACTCTTAGCAGGTATTAACTGGCTGCAGCTTTTCATCTTGGGTTGGGGCCTTGTGGGGCTTCCCACACCCATGTTGCCATTTCAGCTGGAGGTGTGTCTTGTTCAGGCAGTCACGTTGATGAGAATTCATGGGGGGTAGCTTCTCTGACATTTCTGGGAGACACAGTAAACAGCAAGCTTCCTGTTCCTCCGGCTCTTACAACCATTCCTTCCTCTTTCCCATCGCACTCATGGGCCCTTAGGTGTAGAGGTTGTGTAGATGGATTTGTTGGGGTCTGAGCACAGTTTTTAAGCTACTAAATCAGTAATAATTTGTTATGGCAGTAATAGGAAATTGATAAATTACCGTGACTTTGATTACTTAATCATCTTAAGTATGTGGAATAAGTTCTGCCATTAGTTTTCTTCGCTTAGTGAAGAAATAAGACACAGTGTGTGTGTGTGTGTGTGTGTGTGGTGTGTGTGGTGTGTGTGTGTGTGTGGTGTGTGTGTGTGTGTGGTGTGTGTGTGTGTGTGTGGTGTGTGTGTGTGTGTGTGGTGTGTGTGTGTGTGTGTGTGTGGTGTGTGTGTGTGTGGTGTGTGTGTGTGTGGTGTGTGTGTGTGGTGTGTGTGTGTGTGTGTGTGTGGTGTGTGTGTGTGTGTGTGGTGTGTGTGTGTGTGTGGTGTGTGTGTGTGTGTGTGGTGTGTGTGTGTGTGTGTGGTGTGTGTGTGTGTGGTGTGTGTGTGTGTGTGTGTGTCTGTGTGTGTGTGTGGTGTGTGTGTGTGTGTGTGTGATTGCTAGGTTATTATCAGGAAGATGATGGAGCCTGACTTTAAACTGGCTTTCTGAGCTAAGCCCTACTCCCGGTTACTGAATGCGTACCCCACCCCCTGCCACCTCTTAAGATTCCCATGTTCTCAGTATAATGGTTCATGGTGTGATTTAGTTGCATAAACCAAAGATTGGTAACAGAAATCAAAAGTGACTTGTCAGTGAAATGGATAGTTTGTCTTGTCGATGAACCAAAACCTCTCAGAAAAATGAGTGTAATGGGATTAATTACTAAGATGCATAAAGCAAAGTGAGCCATGTTGTTTAACTGCTTGTGGCATGCAAGTGTTAAGACATCTGATTGCTCAAGATCAGGGACATTATGCTATCCCTGTGAATAGTGGGAAGTTGCTACAATTAAGAAAGACCAAGAGAGTGAGGAAGACAACACTATGGGTTCTTCTGCTTCCAAAACAGTGATTTCTTGTTTGTTTTCAAAAATTACATTCCACCCTCGCTTTCTGTGTATGCCATGTGTGTGCAGGTGCCTTTGGAAGTCTGAAGAAGGCATCAGATCCCCTGGAGCCGTAGTTACAAATGGTTATGGTCTACCTGACGTGAATACTGAACTTGGGTCCTCTGCAAGTGCTGCAAGAGCTCTCAAGTACTCCATTAGCTCTTCAGTCCTCATTTCCTTAAGGTACAGAATGAGCATACAGGATCTCTCTCTCTCTCTCTCTCTCTCTCTCTCTCTCTCTCTCTCTCTCTCTCTCTCTGTCAAAGAATACCTGTCCTTCTAGAGATGTAGAACAGAGGCTATGCACAGCTATGCAGTTGTGGATTCAGTAACATGCTCGGTTACATTGCTATCTGAGCTATCACAGCCTGCTGGAAGAAGTAGATGTTCTTAAGGGATACTTCCATGTCAGTAGGTACAAAGACATCTGGAGGACCTGGAGAAAGATGAACCCACAAACCCATCTAAAACTACCATGTGTCTCTTACCCTAGCTTGCTGTGTCCCAGCAGGGAATGGACGTTAGGAACTCCTCTCATGCTGTTTCTTTCTCTACGCTGCTCAGATTTTAGGATCAGCATAAGCTGCAGTGTGAAATCAGAATCAGAGTAGTGAAGAATTGCTTAAAGAAATCATGGAAGTAGATTAGGTATGTGCAGGTATGTGTGTGTACGGGTGTGTATGTGTGCAGGTTTGTGTGTGTGTGTGTGTGTGCAGGTGTGTGCAGGTGTGTGTGGGTGTGTAGGTGTGTGTGTGTGTGTGTCCTTGTGTGTACCCACAGAGGTCAGAGGAAGATATCAGGCATCCTGCTCCATCACCCTCCATATTATTCCCTTGAGACAGAATCTCTCACTGAGTCTGATGCTCACAGTTTTGGTTAAACTGGCAAGTGTTAAGAATCCACTTTTTTCTTCGGTCTCCCCAGGGCGGCATTTTGGCACACACAGCTATGCCCAGCTTATTTTATGTGGGTGATGGAGATTGACCAAGGTCTTCATATTTGTACAGCAAGGGACCTTCACTAATCCAATTCCTCAGCCCCTAGATTAATTTTATAGTAAACCATTTAAAATTATTTCTAAGAGTGTATTTTATTTTTTCTCAACTAGAAGAATAATTTTAGCTTGTATGCGTCGTTTGTTTTTAAAAAGATAATTTAAACAAATTTATAGTCATTTATAGAGACACAGTTTTACCTGTATTTGAATGGATTCATACTATGTGACTTTTTTTTCTTTGTCATCCTTATCAAATCTTTACCTACTTATTCTACATTCAATACACCTGTGCTAACCGTAGAATAGATATCAATCTTAGTTTATTGTCAAACATACGTGTATGTAAATATATACACATATAGGAGACTATCATACGTAGTCACATACATGGCCAATGACTTAGCTCTAAGTAGTTGAAGATTTTTTTTTTGTAAATCGAAATCTCTATTTTGTGAATGTGCCATAACTTCTCAAACCATTCCTCCATTTATTTGCACTCCCTTAGCCTCCAGTTTCAAAAGACAACAATGTTGCGATAAACATTTTTAGCATATAACATGAAATTTGAGTGTCTTCATTTCTCTTAGATTGACTCCCAGAAATGAGATTATGAACTGCATATTTGTTTTAAATTTTAATTAGTCTCTTCAGGGTATGCCATAACACCTCATTCTCATCAACAAAGCAAGAGCTCCTGTAATTCACAATGAGCCTCTACTGTATTGGAATTCTTGTACAGTGCTACTTCACTTTTAAATTACCAATTTGCATTCCTCCGACTGTGAGAAAGAAAATGGTAATATCTGCATGCATAGTAACCAATCATTTGCATTTGTTACATTAAGAAATCATATCTATGGGCTATTTCTAAATTTAATTTGCTGGCTTTTTAAAATCAGCATTACAGTGCTTTCCTTTTCAAGTATAGTCATGGTTGCCTATGTTTTAAGCAGCAAGTTTTTCTTCACTTCTGCTATTTGTTCATCTTTGTTAATAGGATCTTTGACCATGTCAAAAGTTTTGGGTTTTATATTGCCATGTTATTTATTTTCTTCAACATTAAATCTCTATCTTGGTAAAGATTTTCATTACCTCTGATTTTCAGTGGTTCCCTAATATCATTCTTGGATTTTATCTCCATTTCTATTCATCACCATCGGGAGTTTGTGTTTGTACTTTCTGTGAGATG
Source organism: Myodes glareolus (assembly GCF_982192425.1). NCBI lineage: Eukaryota > Metazoa > Chordata > Mammalia > Rodentia > Cricetidae > Myodes > Myodes glareolus. The sequence continues at coordinate 61,288,054 of NC_142044.1, read as the reverse complement.
GGCGGTTAGCTGTGCTAGGGTTGATGGGTGGAAACTCAACAGAAACCTCTTACAAAGACGCCATTCTTGAAAACAGCAACCGGACTGCACTGTATTATCTGAGATAAATCATGACACTTTAAGTTTTGTCAGCACACTATTTCTACTCAAACATTATATCGATGACTTTAGCATCTGGTCAGAGGTGTTTCCTCCCACACTATCCCCCACTTGCCCTTCTTCTGCGTGATTGCAAGTGTCTTCATCCTACCACACAGAAAAGCAACCTTATGATTACTTTTGATGTAGCATCAAATTTAGAATCTAGTTTGGATTGGTAGTGATAATAAATCTCAATATTGTCACAATTTATGTCTTTTAATTTATTCCAATATTATTTATAGCCCTAAATAAAATTGCACAGGGATCATCACATAGGTCCAGTGCCATTCTTGCCCAATGTATCTTTTTCCAGATTTATTTAGGCAAAGCTAATGGTTAGAGATTGTATAGATTTCAAACTAATTAAGATAAACATTAACTCACATATTTTCTGTGTTAATAATACAATAATGTCATAGTCACAAAATCAAACAGTCGATCTCTGAATTTTCTTGTAAAACTCACTCTTTGTGCTTGTAATTGAGCAAACAAAAGTGTCCTCATCTAGAAAGTAGTCCCCATTTTGTCCTGAATATCCCTCTTTACTGTGATCAATACTTTCAATTTCCCAAATTCCTGATGTCAAAACCACAAATGTCATTTCTGTTTCTTCTAGAAGATCCACAGGCCCCAAGTAACTCCCTCTTGAGTCCAATATAAACTGCATGTCAGAACAGCTTGCTTTCTTGCTCTAACCTGGGGAAGGTGAGAACAAAAGAGGTTTATTCAGGAATAAACTTGCCTGGCCCCAGAGCTGCCTCCTCTGTCACTTCCTCTTACAATACATGCTACTAATATTTCCCCCAAGTTGAAACATTCTTTCTTTAAGGGAAGAGTGAGGCTCATGAGTCATAGGAAGTCAATGAAACTTACAAGGCACAGAATGTTGCAAGATTGATAAGGGCCCATATAAGGTTATATAAGCAGTAATAATTACTTGAGAGGGGAACTCCTGTAAATTGTCCATGAATCTCCAAGGATACTGTTGTGTAACGATTTCCTCTGAGATGAAAACCTTCTTCTAAAGGAAGTTCTAAACAGAAGTAAAACATTTCATCCTACAGAGAGTCTCGTTTATTATGTCAGGAAGCAAACAACACAACAGCCTCAGGAAGTCCCTAAAACTGATCAGATTCACCAGGCTCCTCCCTCCTCAAACATTTATAATCAATAAGGCCTACTGAGAGAGATTCTCACACAAGCTTGAACTGCCTACAAGTTGGACTTTGGTGACATTCCTGCTTTGGTCTGTCATTTGTTCCCTATCAGGTGTGGGTAGATGTTTTTGGTGATACAGCAGTCCCTGAGTCATTTATGCTCCTGTAATTGACTTCTCTCCTGTATTCCTATAAGAGGCCCTGATAAAACTCATTGGTTCACCAACTTGGACTTTGGTGGTAACCCTGCTTTGGTCTGTCAACCTTATCTGGCATAAGATGACTTTTTTTTTCAATCTCCCGAGAAATTGTGGCATACAACTAGGGCAGTTTGGTTGGAGTGAGTGAGAGAGAAGAGAGATTGGGAAGTAGTCAGAATTCAATACAGTAGAACATAGGTCAAAGGAAAATTGAGAGGAAGAATACAGAGAACAGAATGGTATCAGCGGATGTGGGGTGATGGGGATGGAGAAATAAGGGGTAGGCTGAGGCCTAAGCAAAATCACATACACTATGACCTTGTAACCCAAGTAAATAAAAATAAGCATAGTAGAACAAAAGAACAAGGAAGCATGCCAGGAACTAAAAGGGTTTTTTACTGATTTTTATTGAGCTCTGCAATTTTTCTCTGCTCCCCTCCCTGCCTCTACCCTCCCCTTTAACCCTCCCTCAAGGTCCCAATGCTCCCAATTTACTCAGGAGATCTTATCTTTTTCTAATACCCATGTAGATTAGGTCTATGTATGTCTCTCTTAGGGTCCTCAATGTTGTCTAGGTTCTCTGGGATTGTGAGTTGTGGGTTAATTTTCATTACTTTGTGTTTAAAAGTCACTTATGAGTGAGTACATATGATAATTGTTGTTCTGTGTCTGGGATACCTCACTCAATATGATGTTTTCTAGTTCCATCCATTTGCCTGCAAAATTCAAGATGTCATTATTTTTTTCTGCTGTGTAGTACTCCATTGTGTAAATGTACCACATTTTCCTTATCCATTCTTCGATCGAGGGGTATTTAGGTTGTTTCCAGGTTCTGGCTATGACAAACAATGCTGCTATGAACATAACTGAGCACATGTCCTTGTGGCATGATTGAGCATCCTTTGGATATATATCCAAAAGTGGTATTACTGGGTTTTGAGGAAGGTTGTCTCCTAATTTTCTGAGAAATCACCACACTGACATCCAAAGGGACTTTCCCAGCTTGCATTCCCACCAGCAATGCAGAAGTGTTCCCTTTTCACCACAACCTCTCCAGCATAAGTTATCATCAGTGTCTTTGATCTTGGCCATTCTTTCAGGTGGAAGATGGAATCTCAGAGTTTTTTGATTTGCATTTTTCTGATGACTAAGGGTGTCAAACATTTCCTTAAGTGTCTTTCAGCCATTTTTGATTCCTCTGTTGAGAGTTTTCTGTTTAGGTCTGTACTCCATTTTTTATTGGATTATTTGTTCTTTTGATGACCAATTTCTTGAGTTCTTTGTATATTTTGGAGAACAGACCTCTGTCTGATGTGGAGTTAGTGAAAATCTTTTCTTATTCTGTATGCTCTCGTTTTGTGTTATTGACTGTGTCCTTTGCTTTACAGAAGGTTTTCAGTTTCAGGAGGCTGTTAGCCTCCGCACTTTTCTGTGGATACCCAGGCCCAATTCAGGCGCGCGCTTTCCCGAACCGAGTCCACGAGAATGGACGACTGTCCTAAGGGTTTAAACACACGACACAAAGAGACCTGCTCATTCACCAAAGAGTAAATGGCCACTTTATTAAACTCAAGTCGGGTACTTATATTAGTGGGCAACGGGGGCAAAAGGGCACGGCCCCCTCCCATCAGGAGGAGTAGAAGAAGATTACAGGTGCCTGGCGCCTCAGGCCAGAAGCAGCTGGGGGAGCCAGGCGTGGCAGGTGTATAGGGCCTGAAGCTGGAACCTTGTTTACAGGTGGAATTACCATAACAAAAGAGAGCCAAGTTCTTTCTAAACTATACCCTCAAGCCAGTGCTAGTGCAGAATCTCCAGGGAGCCAGAGGTCAAACGGCCCTGCGAATCGCCAGGAAGAAAAGGGAAAAGGACCTGGGTACCTACAGGAGGCCCTATTAATTAATTGTTTCTCTCAGTTTCTGTGCTGCTGGGGTTATATTTAGGAAGTGGTCTCCTGTGCCAATGCATTCATGTGTATTTCCCACTTTCTCTTCTATAAGGTTCAGTGTGGCTGGTTTTATGTTGAGGTCTTTGATCCATTTGGACTTGAGTTTTGTGCATGGTGATAGATATGGATCTATTTTCATTCTTCTACATGTTGATATCCAGTTGTGCCAGCACCATTTGTTAAATATGCTTTCTTTTTTACATTTGCTATTTTTTGCTTCTTTGTCAAAAATCAGGGGTTCAGAAGTGTGTGGCTTAATATCCGGATCTTGGATTCACTTCAATTTGTCTTCCTGTCTGTTTTTATGCCAATACTAGACTGCTTTCAGTACTGTAGCTCTGTAGTAGAGTTTGAAGTCAGGGATTGTGATGCCTCCAGAAATTCTTTTATTGTACAGGATTGTTTTGGCTATCCTTTGTTTCTTGTTTTTTCATATGAAGTTGAGTACTGTTCTTTTCAGGTCTGGGAAGAATTTTACTGGAATTTTGAGTGCATTGCATTGAATCTGTAGATTGCTTTTGGTAAAATTGCCATTTTTATTATGTTAATTTACCTATCCAAGAGAATGGGATATATTTCCACATTCTGGTGTCTTCTTTAACTTCTTTATTCAAAGATTTAAAGTTCTTGCCACACAAATCTTCCACTTATTTTGTTAGAGTTACTCTGGGATATATTTATGCTATATGTAGTAATTGTGAAGTGTGATGTTTCTCTGATTTTTTTCTCAGCCCATTTATCATCTGTGTACATCTGTGTACCTCCTGTGTATAGGAGGGCTACTAATTTTTTGAGTTAATCCTGTATCCTGGTACAACACTGAAAGTGTTTATGAGTTGTAGAAGTTCCTTGATAGAATTTTTGGGGTTGCATATGCAGACTATCATATCATCAGCAAATAGTGAGAGTTTGACTTCTTCTTTTCTGATTTATATCCCCTTGATCTCCTTTTTTTTTTTGTCTTATTGCTCTAGCTAGGACCTCAAGAACTATACTAAATAGATTTGGAAAGAGTGGACAGCCTTGTTTCTGATTTCAGTGAGATCGCTGTGAATTTTTCTCTATTTAGTTTGATGTTGGCTGTTGGCTGGCTGTATATTGTCTTTATTATGCTTAGGTATGTTCCTTGTATCCCTGCTCTTTCCAAGACCTTTGTCATGAAGGGATGTTGTATTTTGTCAAAAGATTTTTCGGCATCTAATGAGATGATATTGTGGATTTTATTTTTTAGTTGGTTTATATGGTAGATTACATTGACAGAGGTTCATATGTTGATCCATCCCTGCATTTCTGGAATGAAGCTGACTTGATCATGGTGGCTAATGTTTCTGATGTGTTCTTGGATTCGATTTGCCAGTATTTTATTTAGTATTTTTTGCATCAATGTTCATGAGTGGGATTGGTCTGTAATTCTCTTTCTTAGTGATGTCTTTATGTGGTTTTGATTTCAGGGTAAATGTAGTCTCATAAAAAGAGTTTGGCAATGTTCTTTCTGTTTCTATTGTGTGGAACAATTTGAGGAGTATTGGTATTAATTCTGCTTTGAAAATCTTGTAGAATTCTGAGCTGAAACCATCTGGTCCTGGGCCTTTTTTTTGTTGTTGTTGTTGTTAAATTTTTGATGATTAGTAGTTGCTTTTTAAAAGTAAATTTAATCATCTACATTTTTATCTTTTCACATCTATATTCTCCTTTATATCTTTTCAGATTAGATTCGATAATCTAGTCTTTTATCCTATCATATTTATATATCCCTTTTTTCTTTTCAAAACAAGGACTTTGAATCTAATTACTTTTGTTCAATTTTTTTCCCAAATCATTACCAATAACAACTTGTAACCAACTGCCTTAAACAAAGACAAATATCCATAACCCACTGAATGACCAAAAAAACACTCATACCATCTCTTGGGAATATAGGTGTCTTATTCTTTAATTTACTTACTGCTGTCTGGGGGTGACAGTATCTTTAGGGGATCCTAAAAAGAAAAGTTTCATTTAATTGTCAAGTCTTGGGAGAGGTAACTGTGTGTCCAGTCTCTGCTTAATGGGAAAGTGCAAGTCTTATTTCATGTACTGGCATGAGTAGTCTGTTTGGCTGGATCATCTCACCTAGACACCTAAAAATTGTTCTGAGCAGTTTGTAATCCAAAGCCAATCTTTAGGTGGTGTTTTGCACTTAGTGGTATTATCATAGTCCTAGAGGAATTGCTGTTGTGGGGCCCCATTTTCCTTTGGGAGACTTCAAAAGTCACTGTTACACATGCTCATGGTTCACTGAAGAAAACTGATAGAGACTCAAATACAAAATCATGTATAGGAAGGTAGATGAAAGCTTTTTCCAGAATTACTACTCTATATGACCATCAATATCATGACAAAAAGTTTAAAATATGTATGTCTATATTAATCTTATAAATATACCTTAAGAAAAGCTGTTAAAGAGTCAATATAAAACCTAAGGATTATGAGATTATTAGCAATAAAATAGTCCTTAAATATTTGTTTTTTTTCTGTCTCATATAAGGTGGCTTGTCTGACATGAGACAGAGATTTTGGATTTCACTTTAATAAGCATGCTTGCTTTTAGAGAATGAGAGAGCCATAGTCCAACTCTAAATCCTGCTTTAATTTTTAATTAGACTGGGACTACAAAAAGACCATTCACATTATATGTCTGTAGAGAACAGCAGAAACAAACATTTTGAAGATTTATGAAATTTTATCCTGTTTGAAATGTGATATACAATAGGCCATTTTATTCTTTTTTGAGACTTTTCTGTGAGGAAGGTTTGTCCTTTTCTTCAAATGTCTCATTTTCCAGTGGTCTTCAGATTTCCTAGTTGGATACCTTCAGTCTCCTGAAAAGACAAAAACAAAACTCTTTCCCAACCCTAATTTTGGGGGAAATCTCTTTTGGCAAGTAATGTCTGATCAAATAAAAAGCATAGTTTTGTAGGTTAGTTTAGATTTAATGGCCATTCTTCTTAATGAACTTTCATTTCTTCTAATGAAGAGGTGACTTTTGTTCAAATAAAATCTTTGTCAATTTTGATGTTATCCATAGCTTTTCTTCTGCAGAAGCAAAAGCAAAATTTCTTCCCCAATGTTAGCACATGTCCTGGTTTCCATTCTGAGGTCAGTACATCTTTAAAGTCTATCAGCTGATCTAATTCTGTAGTTTTTTCTACTATCCAATGTCTTTCCACAGCTGTTGTTCCTTTCTCATTAGCATTTAGAAAATTCAAAGTTAATAAAGCATTATGTAATCTATTTCTGGGGGTATTTATCATCTCTTTCTGTTTATTTAACATATCCTTAGGAGTTCAAGTTGATCTTTCTATAACTGCCTGGCCTGTATGATTGTGTGATATACATGTAATAGGCTTCCTATTATATTAAGCAAAACACTGTTTCATTTTCATAGAGACATATGTTAGAGCATTGTCTGTTTTTATTGTGCCCATGATGGCCATAATTTCTAGCAAATGTGGGATTACCAAATCAGCGTTTTTCAAACTCAAAGCAGTTACCCATTGAAAACTTGAATAGGCATCAATAGTGTGGTGTACATATTTTAGCTTTTCAAATTCTACAAAATGTAACACATCCATCTGATAGATTCACTCCATTGAATACCCTTTGGTTACGTCCGGCAGGCAGTGGTGTTTGGTTGTATAAAGAACAAGTGGGACATTTTCTTATAATTTCCTTAGCTTGTTGCCATGTGATGGAAAAGTATTTTTTAGACCTATTGATATGATTTTTTAAATAGAATTCTGAGGTCTTCAGCACATTTCAATCAATAACTGATTCATGTCTGCATTACCTTGGGCTGGGGGACCTGACAGACCCAGCTGTGTGTTATGGGATGATTCCTATTCCCGATTATATTTTGTAACTGAATAATAATGAAGTCAGTTATGTATCATCTGGTATAAATTCAGTGGTTACAAAACAACTGTATCTTGGCAAACTGCAAATTGGTAACTATGTTGAGAGTTTCTTTAAAATCCCTTAGTACCTTGAGAATACCATATAATTCTGATTTGGCTCATAACCATAAGAGTTTTGATCCATTTTATTTAAATTTTCTAATTTATTTGTCTTTTCTGATTTATTTGCATCAGTATAGAAGGTAGGAGCTCTAGTTATTGGTGTGTCCCATAGAATGAGAGGAAGGATACATCTAGCTCTTTATAAGTTAGATTTTCTTGCTTTTAGGATAGTTGTTGCTAATATATACCAAAAAATTACTATAAGCTTCTTGCCAAGATTCACTTTCTTTCCATAATTTGTCAATTTTATAATTATTAAAAGGTACTATAATTTCTGCTGGATCTATTATTGCTAAGTGACAAAGTCTCAGTTTTCCTTTTAGAACTAAATCAGAGATTTTTTCCACATAAATTTTAAAATTTTTACTCAGTTTATGTGGTAAAAAGATTCATTCTAAGATAATGTCTTCCCTCCTCATTAAAATTCCTGTAAGGGAATGTTTGGAGAGTAGTATGACCAGAATGTGTAATTTCTCTTCAATGAAAGCTAATTCTCTCTCAGCTTCAGCTGATAATCTCTGGGACTATTTAAGTCCTGGTCACGATGTAAGGTTTTCTTTTTAAAATTAATCAGGTTATCAGGCCCGCTCCAATAGTGTACTACACGTAGGCAATGTCTCCTAGCAATCTTTAGACGTCATTAAGAGTCTGCAATCAATCTCTCCTAATTTGAACCTTTTTAAGTCTATTTTTGTAAACCTATTTTACATTCTAAATAATTAATATAATCTCCTCTTTTATATTGTTCAGGAGCAGCTTGTAATCTCCAAACCAGGCAAAAAATTCTTTACTTCTTCAAACTTTCTTTCCAAAATATCTATATTTGAATCAGGTAGCAAAATGTTGTCCGTATAATAATAAACTATAGATTCAGGAAATTGTTTATGTATAATTTTCAATGGTTGACTACAAAATATTCACACAGGGTATGGCTATTTAACATTCTCTGTGAGAGACTCTTCCATTGATATCTCTTAGCAGGATGAGAGTTATAAGTAGGAACTGTGAAGGCAAATTTTTCTCTGTCTTTTTCTTGTAAGTGTATAGTGAAAAAACAATCTTTTAAAGCAATAACTATAAGAGACCATTGTTTAGGCAACAGAGAAGGCAAAGTAATGCCAGGTCATAAAGAGTCCTTTGGTTTAATTGCCTTATTAATTAGCTTTTGGATCTGTTACCATTCTCCATTTCCCAGATTTCTTTTTAACAAAAAGTAAAGGATTTCAAGAACTGGTTGATTCTTCATTATGTGGAACATTTAGTTGCCCCTGTACTGGCTGATCTGAAACCTGCAGTTTCTTTATTGTCAGAGGCCATTACTTAACCCATATAGGATTATGTACCAACCATTTTAAAGGTAGGGATGCTGGTACCTTTGAAATATCAGCAGCTATCATGCCCAGTTTTTGTACAACCTTAATGGTCGGTGACTTTCCTTTTTAATATCTTGTAATATTTTTTCCAAGAAACATATGTTAATTTATGGTTTTCTTTATAAAATAGGGGGAATTTTAATCTGAGTATTCCATTGCTGTAATAAATCATATCCCCACAAATATATTGCTATGTTAGCCACATATGGTTTTAATATATCTCTCTGCCCTGCTGGCCCTATACATTCAACCCATCTCATGCTCTGCTTTTCCTGAGATAAAGTTCCAGTTCCTAAAAACTGAACATTTACATTCTGAAGAGACAATTTGAATGCCAAGATTCTGATAAAAAATTTTGTTACATCTGTACCCGTTTCTATGAGACCTTCAATAACAATGTAATTTATTCACATTTTAAATTTTGTTTCTTTTTCATTGATAGAAGTTTGTTAAAAAGCTCACTTTATGGTTTTTCCTGAATTTTTTGTGATCTCTTCTTTAGCCATTCTATTATCCAGAGCAGTATGTTTTTTTACAACAGGCACTGGGTTTTTAATTGCTCTGGGAAGGAGTTTCCTCTATGATGGCATAAAACTGAACCGAATTTGGCACAGGGTCCTGCAAGAAGCCCCTCATGGAGTTTCCCAATGGCAAGGGATTACCTTGAATATTCCTTGTTAACCTACATTCATTAGTCCAATGTTGGCCGTTGCCACACCTTCTGCATAATTCAGAAGGGAAGGGTGTTCTGAATGGATCATTCTTAGAAAAAAAGGTTGCTTCTAGGAATGACCTGTCTACAATCCCTTTTAAGGTGACTTTGTTTTCCACAATTACAACATTTGACATTTTGATTTTTCCTCAAACCTCTAGAAATCACCTCTCCTATCTGTACATTATCATGATCATGAGATTCATTATTAATTGTATCTCAAATCCAACCCTCCAAAGGCACTGACCTTGTATTTAATGACCTAATTATCCTTTTGCATAGAGAAATTCAATTTACTGCTGAAGTCAATCTTTGTAAGAAATCTGTAAAGACTTCTTTTGTGCCCTGTATGACTTTAGTATTTGACTCAATTTTCCTTCCTATTTCTCTAATTCTGTCCAAGAATTCTAATGCTTCTGCACAACATAAATCCAGGATGTGGTTGTCATACACAGACTGCCTTTCTATAGTAATAGAATCTCCTTCTCCAAGAATTTGATCTTGGGAGATTTCCCTACTGCTAGCTTTTTTAAAAAAAATTATTTATTTATTTATTTAAATTAATTAATTTATTAAAAATTTCCCCCTCCTCTCCACCTCCCTTTTCTCTCTCTCTTCCCCCCTCCCCCTCCCTCTCTAGTCCTAATAGCAGTCAGGGTTCCCTGTCCCATGGGAAGTCCAAGGTCCTCCCCCCTCCATGCAGGTCTATAAAGTTGAGAATCCAAACTAACCAGGCTCGCACAAAGTCAGTCCATGCAGTAGAATCTAAACCCAGTGCTGTTGTCCTTGGCTTCTCAGTCAGCCTTCATTGCCAGCCACATTCAGAGTGTCCAGTTTGATCACATGCTCCATCACTCTCAGTCCAGCTGGCTTTGGTGAGCTCCCATTAGATCAATCCCACTGTCTCAGTGGGTGGACGCACCCTCATGGTCCTGACTTCCTAGCTCATGTTCTCCTTCCTTCTGCTCCTTATGTGGATCTTGGGAGCTCAGTCCAGTGCTCCAGTGTGAGTCTCTGTCTATCTCCATCCATTGCCAGATGAAGGTTCTATGGTGATAGGCAAGATATTCATCAGTGTGGGTATGGGATAAGGCCAGTTCAGGCACCCTCTCCTCTGCTGCCCAAGGAACAATCTGGGGACCTCCCCTTGGACCTGGGAACCCCTCTAGAATCAAGTCTCTTGCAAACCCTAAAATGTCTCCCTTAGTTGAGATATTTACTTCCCTGCTCCCATATCCACCCTTCCTCCATGCCACCCATCCCATGCCCCCAAGTTTTCCTGAATCCTCCCCTTCTCCTTTTTCTCTACCCATCTCCCCTTACATCCACCCCCCTATACCTCTGTGCACCCAAGTTTTGCCTGGCAATCTTGTCTACTTTCAATATCCAGGAGGATAAATATATGATTTTCTTTAGGTTCACCTTCTAATTTAGCTTCTCTTGGATCACTAATTATAGGCTCAATGCCCTTTAATTATGGCTAGAATCCACTCATGAGTGAGTACATACCGTATTCCTCTTTTTGGGTCTGGGTTACCTCACTCAGTAAAGCGTTTTCTATTTCCATCCATTTGCATGCAAAATTCAAGATGTCATTGTTTTTTACCGCTGAGTAAAACTCTAATGTGTATATGTTCCACACCTTTTTTAACCATTCTTCTATTGAGGGGCACCTAGGTTGTTTCCAGGTTCTGGCTATTACAGATAGTGCTGCTATGAACATAGTTGAACAAATACTTTTGTAGTTTGATAGGGCATCTCTTGGGTATATTTCCAAGAGTGGAATTGCTGGGTCCTGAGGGAGGTTGACTCCCAGTTTCCTGAGAAAGCGCCACACTGATTTCCACAGTGGCTGCACAAGTTTGCATTCCCACCAACAATGGATGAGTGTTCCCCTCACTCCACATCCTCTCCAGCATAGGCTATCATTGGTGTTTTTGAGTTTGGCTGTTCTGACAGGTGTAAGATGATATCTCAAAGTTGTTTTGATTTGCATTTCCCTGATAGCTAAGGAGGTTGAGCATGACCTTAAGTGCCTTTTGGCCATTCGAAGTTCATCTGTTGTGAATTCTCTGTTCAGTTCAGTACCCCATTTTTTAATTGGGTTAATTAGAGTTTTAGTGTCTAGTTTCTTAAGTTCTTTGTATATTTTGGAGATCAGACCTTTATCTGATGAGGGGTTGGTGAAGATCTTCTCCCAGTCCGAAGGTAGCCATTTTTTTCTTACTGACAGTGTCCTTTGTTTTACAGAAGCTTCTCAGTTTCAGGAGGTCCCATTTATTCATTGATTCTCTTATTCTCTGTGCTACTGGGGTTCTACTTCGGAAGTGGTCTCCTGTGCCTATATCTTGTAGACTACTTCCCACTTTCTCTTCTATCAGGTTCAAAGTGGTCGAATTAATGTTGATGTCTTTAATCCATTTGGACTTGAGTTTTGTGCATGGTGATAGATATGGATCTACTTTCATTCTTCTACAGGTTGACATCCAGTTATGCCAGCACCATTTGTTAAAGATGTTTTCCTTTTTCCATTGTATACCTTTAGCTCCCTTGTCGAAAATCAGGTGTTCATAGGTTTGTGGGTTAATATCCGGGTCTTCTATTCGATTCCATAGATTGACTTCTCTGTTGTTATGCCAATACCAAGCTATTTTCAATACTGTCGCTCTGTAATAGAGTTTGAAGTCAGGGATGGTAATGCCTCCAGAAGTTCCTTCTGTAATCTTTGTTCGTTTACCTAGATTTTCCATATCCAGCCGATCCTCGGTGTGTGCTTTCTTCATTGCCTCCATTTCAGTTTTGCATTCTTGAACTATTTCCATTACCTATTTGATTGATTTTTTTTTTGTTTCCCAAGGTATCATTTCCGGATTTACTCATTTCTTCAAACTTTTTGTTATACTTCTCATCCATTTCTTCATCCTGTTTAAGGGACTCTATTGCTTTCATAATGTCACTTTTTTCCACTTCTTCTGGATTAGGGTGTTCAAGTCCTTCTGTTGTAAGATCGCTGGGTTCTGGTGTTTTCATGTTGTTTTTCAGATTGTTGGAGGAATTCTTGCCCTGGCGCCTGCCCATCTCTTCCTTCAAATGCTCTCAAATGGATCTTCTGGTACAGGGTCAGATTCCCTTGTTGGCCAGGGACCTCGCTGACAAAAGGCTTACCTTGCTGCCGGCAGGCTATTGAAACAAAGGAACTCCTGCCTGGTTGCACTCACCTGTCCCAGTGCCCAAACAGGCTGAGCTGGTTGATTTTATGGTCCCAAGGAAGGGAGGAAGAAGGGAAGGGGTTCCTGGGTGAAAACTGGGGTGGGATAGGAGGAGAGAGGGCATAGCAGGGTGGAGCAGTCCCTGCAGAATGACCAGGGAGTTAAGGGAGTCGGGGAATGTCTGTTCTCCGTTTCCAGACTTCTGCCGTGGTCAGGAGCACACTCACTCCTCTGATGGATCTTCTGCTACAGGATCAATGCCCCTTGCTGGTCAGGGATCTCACTGACAAAAAACCCTACTGCTAGCTTTACCCCATTTTTCAATACTTTTAGCCTCCTCTCTGAACCACACACTCCATTGTAATTGTGGACCTGGCTCTAATACCTTTAATGAATTCTATCCAGTCTTTAAGGATAATTCTATTACAAACTGATCACGAGTTTAACATTTGCTTCACAAAAGGTGAATGTGTGCTATATGAGAATATTTCTTCCTTGAATCCCCTCACATCTAACATTGGCACAGGAATCCAGTTAGCTGTAACAAAGCTTCTGTCATTTGACAGTTTCTGTAAGGTTGCTGGATATAATAAGGTTGTTGTCTGAAGACCTCAGGATGCTCTCTATTCTTATAATGCAATGCTGAGATTGGTTCTCTGCTAAGTTCCTCTTCCTGAATTTGTTTTATCTGTGATCTGTTTTATTAGGTTTTTCTAAGACCTGTATCTTAGCACTCAGCTTTAACCGATTTTTAGTGATAAGACAAAAATGATGAAGCTGATAATGTTTACAACTGTCTACACATAAATCCATCTACATTAGATATCCTCTCATTTAATCACTCCATTTTTAAACCTTCTAGCATATTGTCATACGGAAATTCGAATTCCTCCATTGTAATGATTTTTCTCATATTTTCAAATGGGAAAAAACTGTCTCTTTTAACTAATTTCTCCCTTTAAGAATTCCCAATTATCTTACCCAATCTACTGATGTTGACGGCTTATTGCTGCTGAGTAGAACAGTCATAGCCTGACTGGATTTCAAAAAACCTAGCTGTGCAGAAGCCCAAGAAAGGGTTTCAGAGAAAGCCTGCAACTCATGGTGGAGAGAGAGAGAGAGAGAGAGAGAGAGAGAGAGAGAGAGAGAGAGAGCTGTCTGAAAAACAGATCTTTGGAAAAAGCACATGTGGTGGTGTTGGACCAAAATTATCTCAGGGCCTGTACCTCGAGGCCTGTATGACAGAGAAAAGCCTGGCTTGAGTTTGAAACACAAAGCTACCGAGTGGAGATGAGACAACAAAATCTAGGGAGTTGCCCCTCCAGCCAGAGGGAGGGCTTGGCTGTCTCTCATGGGATGGAAGTACCCCCGTATCACATGATGCCACTTAACCTATATAAGTAACAAACTGAATTCTGGCTCCCTATGGTGTCTGACCTGTGTAGTGGGGCTGTGGAATGGGCGGATAGAGCACTCACCTTTCCCTGGGGAATAAGGCTAAGAAGACCTGGAAACTGGCACCCAACATGTAACATGAGTGGTCCCAGGGCTAAGTGGTAGGTCAAGGTGAGTGGGACCCCACGATGGTAAAGCAACTTCACACAAAAATGACCCAGCGCTTAAGAAACTGAGATATAGAGCTTCCATCCAGAGGGCCATCGGAGGGGTGAGTGTGATTCGGGCCCGCGGCAGGGGCCCGGCGAGGAGGAGCTAGGACTTTCCCCGACCCCATAGACTCCCAGGTCAGCCTGCTCTGCTGGCTCCACCCTGTTAGCGCCTCCACCAGCCATCCCAGCTTCCATCCAGAGGGCCATCGGAGGGGTGAGTTTGCTTCAGGCCAGCGGCAGGGGCCCGGTGAGGAGGAGCTCGGACTTTCCCCGACCCCATAGGCTCCCAGGCCAGCCTGCATTGCTGGCTCCACCCTGCTAGCGTCCCCGCCAGCCATCCCAGCTTCCATCCAGAGGGCCATCGGAGGGGTGAGTTTGCTTTGGGCCTGCAGCAGGGGCCCTGCGAAGAGGAGCTCGGTCTTTCCCCGACCCCATAGACTCCCAGGTCAGCCTGCTCTGCTGGCTCCACCCTGCTAGCGCCCCCGCCAGCCATCCCAGCCTCCAGCCAGTGGGCCATCGTAGGGGTGAGTTTGCTTCAGGCCAGTGGCAGGTGCTCGGAGAGGAGGAGCTCGGACTTTCCCCGACCCCATAGACTCCCAGGTCAACCTGCAGTGTTGGTTCCACCCTGCTAAGCTCTCCTGCCTGCCATCCCAGCTTCCATCCAGGTACAAATTTCTATATTTCTTCCCTCCCACTGGGGCCATAAAATTTCCCCAGCTCAGCTGCCTTGCACACTGGGCCTGCTCTGTAGGCGCATCCCGGAAAGAGGGAGTGCCTGTGCTTCAATAGCCTGCCTGAGGAAAGGTAGGCATTCTATCAGTGAACTCCCTGCCCAACAAGGGAACCTGACCCGCTACCAGAAGTTCCAATAGAGAGCATTTGAATGAAGAGATGGGCAGACGCCAAGGCAAGACCTCCTCCAACAATCTGAAAAACAACATGAAAACACCAGATCCCAACGACCCTACAACAGAAGGATTTGAACACTCTAACCCAGATGAAGTGGAAAAAAGTGCCATTATGAGAGCAATAGAGTCCCTTAAACAGGATATGAATAACTCCCTTAAGGAACTGGTCGAGAAGTATAACAAAAAGTTTGAAGAAATGAGTATAGAAATGGATGAGAAATATAACAAAAAGTTTGAAGAAATAAGTAAATCCGTGAATGATACTCTGAGAAACCAAGAAAAAACAATCAAACAAGTAAAGGAAACAGTCCAAGAATTGAAAACTGAAATGGAGGCAATGAAGAAAACACAAAACGAGAACCGGCTGGATATGGAAAACCTAGGTAAACGAGCGGAGACTACAGAATCAAGCATAACCAATAGAATACAAGAGATAGAAGAACGAATCTCAGATTCTGAAGATACCATAGAGAAAATAAATGCTCTGGTCAAAGAAAACAGCAAATTCAACAAATTCTCTTCACAAAACATTCAGGAAATCTGGGACACAATAAAAAAAACAAATCTAAGAATAATAGGGATTGAAGAAGGAGAAGAACTGCAGATCAAAGGCCCAGAAAATATATTCAACAAAATTATAGAAGAAAACTTTCCCAATCTAAAGAACGATATTCCTATGAAGGTTCAAGAAGCATACAGAACGCCAAATAGACTGGATCAAAAAAAAAAGTCCCCTCGCCATATAATAATCAAAACACAAAACATCCAGATTAAAGAAAGAATATTAAGAGCTGCAAAGGAAAAAGGTCAAGTGACTTATAAAGGTAAACCTATCAGGCTTACACCAGACTTCTCTATGGAAACCATGAAAGCCAGAAGATCCTGGATAGAGGTACTGCAGAAACTAAGAGACCATGGATGCAAACCCAGACTACTATACCCAGCCAAGCTATCGTTCACTATCAACGGAGAAAACAAAATATTCCAGGATAAAAATAAATTTAAACAACTTGTAGCCACAAATCCATCCCTACAGAAAGTAATAGAAGGAAAATCACAACCCAAGGAATCCAACATTGCCATCACTGCCTACAATAACCCAGACATCTAGCGACTCTTCACAACCACAACTCAAAGAAGAGAAACACACAAACTCTACTACACATACACACACACAAATAATAAACAGAATCAACAACCACTGGTCATTAATATCACTTAATATTAATGGACTCAACTCACCTATAAAAAGGCACAGACTCAGAGACTGGATAAGAAAACAGGATCCAACATTCTGCTGTTTACAAGAAACACACCTCAACCACAGAGATAGACATCTACTCAGAGTAAAGGGTTGGGAAAAGGTTTTCCAAGCAAACGGACCTAAGAAACAAGCTGGTGTGGCCATTCTAATATCTAACAAAATTGACTTCAAACTAAAATCAATCAGAAGAGATGGAGATGGACATTTCATACTCTTAACAGGAACAATTAATCAGGAGAAAGTCTCAATCCTGAATATCTATGCTCCTAATATAAAAGCACCCACTTATGTAAAAGAAAAACTTTTAGAACTCAAGGCAGTCATCAAACCACACACACTAATAGTAGGAGACTTCAACACACCTCTCTCACCAATGGACAGATCAATCAAACAGAAACTCAACAGGGAAATAAGAGAATTGCTAGAGGTAATGAATCAAATGGACTTAACAGATATCTATAGAACATTCTACCCAAAAAGGAAAGAATATACCTTCTTCTCTGAAGCTCATGGAACCTTCTCGAAAATTGACCACATACTCGGTAACAAAGCAAACTTACACAGATACAAAAAAAATTAGTAATCACCTGTGTCTTGTCGGATCACCATGGAATAAAGTTAGAACTCAATAACAATTCGAATTCCAGAAAGCCTACAAATGTGTGGAAGTTGAACAGTCAACTACTGAATCATCCTTGGGTCAAGGAAGAAATAAAGAAAGAAATTAAAATCTTCCTTGAATGTAATGAAAATAAAGACACAACATACTCAAACCTATGGGACACAATGAAAGCAGTTCTAAGAGGAATGTTCATAGAGCTAAGTGCCCAATTAAAGAAAATGGAGAAAGCATATATTGGAGACTTAACAGCACACCTAAAAGCTCTGGAAAAAAAAGAAGCAGACTCTCCCAGGAGGAGTAGAAGATTGGAAATAATCAAACTGAGGGCTGAAATCAACAAAATAGAAACACAGAAAACAATCCAAAAAATCAACGAAACAAAAAGTTGGTTCTTGGAGAAAATCAACAAGATTGACAAACCCCTAGCCAAACTAATCAAACGGCAGAGAGAGAACACTCAAATTAATAAGATCAGAAATGAAAAGGGGGACATAACAACAGACACAGTGGAAATTCAGAGAATCATTAGATCTTACTACGAGAGTTTATATGCCACAAAGTTGGAAAATGTACAAGAAATGGACTGGTTTTTAGATAAATACCATTTACCAACGTTAAATCAAGAGCAAGTGAACAATCTAAATAGACCTGTTAGTCGCAAAGAATTAGAAGCTGTTATCAAAAACCTCCCCACCAAAAAAAGCCCAGGTCCAGATGGTTTCAATGCAGAATTCTACCAGAACTTCCAGGAAGAGCTAATACCTATACTCCTTAATGTATTTCACAATATAGAAACAGAAGAATCATTGCCAAACTCTTTTTATGAAGCTACAGTTACCCTGATACCAAAACCACACAAAGACACAACCAAGAAAGAGAATTACAGACCAATCTCACTCATGAACATTGACGCCAAAATACTCAATAAAATACTGGCAAACCGAATCCAAGAATACATTAGAAAAATTATCCATTATGATCAAGTGGGCTTCATCCCAGAGATGCAGGGCTGGTTCAACATACGCAAATCTATCAATGTAATCCATCATATAAATAAATTGAAAGAAAAAAACCATATGATCATTTCATTGGATGTTGAAAAAGCATTTGACAAAATTCAACATCCCTTTATGATAAAGGTGTTGGAGAGATTGGGTATACGAGGATCATACCTAAATATAATAAAAGCAATATATAGTAAGCCGACAGCTAACATCAAATTGAACAGAGAGAAACTCAAAGCCATTCCACTAAAATCAGGAACACGACAAGGCTGTCCACTCTCTCCATACCTCTTCAATATAGTGCTTGAAGTCCTAGCAATAGCAATAAGACAACATAAGGGGATCAAGGGGATTCGAATTGGAAAGGAACAAGTTAAACGTTCGTTATTTGCTGATGATATGATAGTGTACATAAGCGACCCCAAAAACTCTACCAAA
The DNA here is from genome assembly GCF_982192425.1 of Myodes glareolus. Classification (NCBI taxonomy): domain Eukaryota; kingdom Metazoa; phylum Chordata; class Mammalia; order Rodentia; family Cricetidae; genus Myodes; species Myodes glareolus. The sequence continues at coordinate 61,269,416 of NC_142044.1, read as the reverse complement.
GAACTCCTACAGCTGATAAACACCTTTAGTAATGTGGCAGGATACAAGATCAACTCCAAAAAATCGGTTGCCCTCCTATACACAAAGGATAAAGAAGCAGAGAGGGAAATCAGAGAAACATCACCTTTCATGATAGCCACAAATTGCATAAAATACCTTGGGGTAACTCTAACCAAGGAAGTGAAAGACCTAGTTGACAAGAACTCTAAGTCCTTGAAGAAAGAAATTGAGGAGGATACCAGAAAATGGAAAGATCTCCCCTGTTCTTGGATTGGGAGAATCAACATAGTAAAAATGGCAATTCTACCAAAAGCAATCTATAGATTCAACGCAATTCCCATCAAAATCCCATCAAACTTCTTCACAGACCTTGAGAGAACAATAATCAAGTTTATATGGCAAAACAAAAAACCCAGGATAGCCAAAACAATCTTATACAATAAAGGAACTTCTGGAGGCATTACCATCCCTGACTTCAAACTCTATTACAGAGCAACAGTATTGAAAACAGCTTGGTATTGGCATAACAACAGAGAAGTCGACCTATGGAATCGAATAGAAGACCCGGGTATTAACCCACAAACATATGAACACCTGATATTTGACAAGGGAGCTAAAGGCATACAATGGAAGAAGGAAAACATCTTTAACAAATGGTGCTGGCATAACTGGATGTCAACCTGTAGAAGAATGAAAATAGATCCATATCTATCACCATGCACAAAACTCAAGTCCAAATGGATTAAAGACTTCAACATTAATCTGACCACTTTGAACCTGATAGAAGAGAAAGTGGGAAGTAGTCTACAAGATATAGGCACAGGAGACCACTTCCTAAGCAGAACCCCAGGAGCTCAGACAATAAGAGAAGCAATGAATAAATGGGACCTCCTGAAACTGAGAAGCTTCTGTAAAGCAAAGGACACTGTCAGTAAGACCAAAAGGCTACCTTCCGACTGGGAGAAGATCTTCACCAACCCCTCATCAGATAAAGGTCTGATCTCCAAAATATACAAAGAACTCAAGAAACTAGACACTAAAACTCTAATTAACCCAATTAAAAAATGGGGTACTGAACTGAACAGAGAATTCACAACAGATGAACTTCGAATGGCCAAAAGGCACTTAAGGTCATGCTCAACCTCCTTAGCTATCAGGGAAATGCAAATCAAAACAACTTTGAGATATCATCTTACACCTGTCAGAACAGCCAAACTCAAAAACACCAACGATAGCCTATGCTGGAGAGGATGTGGAATGAGGGGAACACTCATCCATTGTTGGTGGGAATGCAAACTTGTGCAGCCACTGTGGAAATCAGTGTGGCGGTTTCTCAGGAAACTGGGAGTCAACCTCCCTCAGGACCCAGCAATTCCACTCTTGGAAATATACCCAAGAGATGCCCTATCATACCACAAAAGCATTTGTTCAACTATGTTCATAGCAGCACTATTTGTAATAGCCAGAACCTGGAAAAAACCTAGGTGCCCCTCAATAGAAGAATGGTTAAAAAAGGTGTGGAACATATACACATTAGAGTTCTACTCAGCGGTAAAAAACAATGACATCTTGAATTTTGCATGCAAATGGATGGAAATAGAAAACGCTTTATCGAGTGAGGTAAGCCAGACCCAAAAAGAGTAATATGGTATGTATTCACTCATATGTGAATTCTAACCATAATTAAAGGGCATTGAGCCTATTATTCGTGATCCTAAAGAAGCTAAATAAGAAGGTGAACCTGTTGAAAATCATGTAGCTATCTGCCTGGAGATTGGAAATAGACAAGAGTCCCAGATCCTTCATCTGACGATGGATGGTGATACAGATGGAGACCCACATTGGAGCACTGGACTGAGCCCCCCATGGTCCAAATGAGGGGCAGAAAAAGGAAGAACATGAAAAAACCTCAGGACCGCGAGGGGTGCGATCACCCACTGATACAAGGGGACTGATCTAATGAGAGTTCACCAAGGCCAGTTGGACTGGGACTGAACGAGCATTTGATCCAACCAGATTTTCTGAATGTGGCCGGATCTCTGAATGTGGCTGGTCCGGAGCCTTTCTGAAAAGCCACTGACAATGACACTGGGACTTGTTTTCTCTGCATATGCTGGATTTTTGGGATCCAGTCTGTTCGGATACTCACCTTCAGGGACCTGGAAGGAGTGGGGAGGAACTTGAACTTCCCACAGGGCTGGAAGCCCTGACTGCTCTTAGGGATGAAGAGGGAGGAGGAGGGGGAGGGGGGAGTGGAAGGGTGTTGGGAGGAGGGGGGGAAATGAAAACTTACATAATTTAATAAACTTTAAAAAACTCAGAAAAAAAAGAAACTGAGATATATGCTACTCTCCCAAGGCCTGGAATTGTCAGACCACAATGCAATCCAGGCATCGGAGGATATAATTACCCTGCTCCCCTGAGTACCCACCAGGAAGCTTTTCTCATGGGACAGATGGAACTGGGTGGAGATTCTGGCCAGAGAAAGGGAAAACACTCTGATAGACCCCCACCATTGGGACTCTAACCAACTATTACGGCCCTTAAGGCATGTTTTCACCTCACTGCTCTGCCTCCCCCAAAGGTGGGTAAAGAAAAGGCCAGAGACCAGGAGAGATCTAAAGAATCCAAAAATAACCAACTGGCTAGAAGAGTGGTGGGGAGACCGGCGAGGAACAGGAAAAAGCCAAAGATCAGGAGAGGTCTGAAGAACCCAAAAGTGATCAACTAATTAAAAGAAGAGGAGAAAAGGGGACAGATGAGGGGGAAGATCAAAAATGGGCGCAATTTATTGAAGAGCAGTTCCAAGAGAAGAAATATGGCAGGCAGAGGCAAAGACAAAAGGGAAAGTAGATACTGTCTGTGACAACGAGTGGCCACCTCCTTATGCCCCCAGCCGCCCTGGAAAGGATAGAATGGGAGAGGGGAAAGGGACAAATAAGGGGCTCCATCCTTGCCAGGAGGAAATGAATATACCAGCATCCAGGAGGAACCGCAAAGTTGGCACTCTCACACAGAGGAACGTGGGGCAGAGCCTCCTGGCCATCCTAACCCTACTTACGCTGAAGCCTATAGGTGTAACATGAAGGCCGTCTTGTTGGGGTTTCTGTCCCACCCGGCACCCCATAGCCTGCAAGCCCCAAAGGAAATTACACACAGGACTCCTTAAGATTATAAACCGATTGGCCCTTAGCTCTGGCTACTTATTAGCTCTTATAACACATATTACCCCATTATCCTTATCTACGTTAGCCACATGGCTCAGTACCTTTCTCAGTGTGACAGCTCACATGTTTCCTCTTCGGTGGTCTGGGCAGGAATGGCGGAGGGGGCTTCCTCCTCCCTAGCCTTATCCTATTCTCATTGTCCCACCTCTACTTCTTGTCTGGTTGACCCGCCTCTACTTCCTGCCTGGCCAATCAGCGTTTTATTAAAATACATGATTGACAGAATACAATTCTCCCACACCATTATAGGGTTAAGTTTTATGGACTTCAAGCCTTCCCTGTCAATGTTGCTCCTGTCCCTAATTGCCCCCTAGCCTGGTATCCTCGAGAATCTAAAGACCTGAAAGGATTGAGAAAGGCAGTGGCCGAGGATGGTCCCAACTCCCCTTGGTTCATGACCCTCTTTCAGGGGACACTATCATCCTAGTGTCCCCAAGGACTGGTATAATCTGGCTAAGGCCACCCTCGCGGGGGGGGGGGATCCCACTATGTTATATGGACAGCCTTCTTTAAGGAGGCCTGTTGCACTAGGGCAGAGTTAATAGAGTTGCCGACTCCCCCCCCCCCATCCCCAATTCTCATCGTTTATCTGATGCTAACTGGTACAGGGAAAGACTTCTACTAGGGTTCAATAAGCTGCAATTGCGGCTCCATATCGAGACCAAGTTAGATAAGTAGGCTTGGAGGCCTGGGCCAAGCTAGAGGAGGGACCCACTGAATCACCTATAGCTGGCACGATGCAAAAACCAGGGGAACAGGGTGCCTGAACCGGCCTTGGCCTATGACCATACTGATGAAGATTTTGCTTATCACCATAGATCCTTCATCCGACGATGGATGGCGATACAGATGGAGACCCACATTGGAGCACCGGACTGAGCCCTCCATGGTCCAAATGAGGAGCAGAAGGAGGAAGAACATGAAAAAAAACCTCAGGACCGCGAGGGGTGCGATCACCCACTGATACAAGGGGACTGATCTAATGAGAGCTCACCAAGGCCAGTTGGACTGGGACTGAACGAGCACGTGATCCAACCAGATTTTCTGAATGTGGCCGGATTCTCTGAATGTGGCTGGCCTGGAGCCTTTCTGAAAAGCCATTGACAATGACACTGGGACTTGTTTCCTCTGCATATACTGGATTTTTGGGATCCAGTCTGTTTGGATACTCACCTTCCTGGACCTGGAGGGAGGAGGAACTTGAACTTTCTACAGGGCTGGAAGCCCTGACTGCTCTTAGGGATGGAGAGGGAGGAGGAGGGGGAGGGGGGAGTGGGAGGGTGTTGGGAGGAGAGGCGGAAATGGAAACTTTCATAATTTAATAAACTTAAAAAAAACCCAGGGGAACCACTTCCGGACTTTATTGTCCATGTGCAGATGAGTCTTGAGAGGAAATTGCCCCCTGGTGGGTTTAGAGACCTATTTACTAAGCCCCTAGTCTGGGAAGGTATGAGCCGACAAGCTTGGCTTGTGCTGGCCTTAGGGAAGGGACCATGAGTCAATGGGTTGTGGCATCGGAGAATGTTGGGACCCAGTCACATACCAACCAGACTCTTGTGGTGCCCTTCAGGCCCAGACCCAAACAGCCTCTTCTATTAGTCAAGCCCTGGTGGCTGGACAGCAAAAGCAAGCACCTGGGAATTTTTTTATGTGGTCAACTGAGGCATTTTAAGAGGGATTGCCCACAAAAGAGCAATAAGACCCAGGTGCAAAAGGGATCCCCTCCATCCCCCTGCCCTCACTGCCACAAGGAGTACCACTGGGGCTCAGAATGCCACTCCAATTTTGATATAAATGCAAAATCAACCTTTAAACTAGATGGGGGGGACCTTCCAGCCCCATCAACCAAAGGACCTTCAGTTAACTGGACCATTCCAATGATAGAGGGGTTCTGACCCAATATGACCATCATCTTTGGGGGACAAAGATTCCAATGCCTGATAGATACAGGAACTGACAGGATGGTCTTCAGAAAGGAAGAGGTCCTGACCAGCTGGGGCTGCCTATCATGGGGGTTGAGGGAAGGCTATGTCCCAAGAAACAGCCAGTCCCATAACTTGGGTGGGGCTGGATGGACACAAAGGAAAGTTCAGGCCTCTGATCCTCCCGGGGTTGTCTACAAACCTCCTGGGACAAGATTTGTTAGGAAACATGGATGCTGTTATTACCACTGACCACCTAGCCTTTTATGATGATAAAACTGAATAAAGTGTCACCAGGCAGACCCCCAACACCTGGATTCACCCCCCAAAGTAGAGGCCACTACCTCCAGAGTTCTTCCATTAGTTGGGCACCTGGTAAGCCAGTATGGGTGGAGCAGTGGACATTACCTGAACTTAAACTTAAGATGCTCCAAGGAAAATATATGTTTGTGTCCATAGACACGTACTCTAAGGCATGCTGGGCTACTGCCCACTCAGGGAAAAGTCAATCCATGCCAAAAGCCACTTATTGCAATGTTTCACTACGTTGGGACTACCACAACAGGTCAAGACCAATAACGGCCCCTGTTTTATAAGTAAAACATTAAAGAATTCTTCCAGAGATGCCAGAGACCCCCTGGGATCCCATACAACCCTCAGGGTCAAGTTATTGTTGAAATACATCACCAATATCTCAAAGAGGTTCTTATAAAACAAAAAGGGAGAGAAGTCTTCCCCCATCTACAACTGCAAAAGGTGCTATTAACTATCAATATTTTAAATTTTCAAAAACCAGATGAACAAAATACATTCCAGAAACACTGGGGATCCCTACCAACGAGGCCCTGCCTAGAGGTTAGGTGGAAGGATCCTCTCACTAACCAACGGAGGGGCCCAGAACCCTTGTGGACACAGGGCCAAGGATATGGATGTGTCTTCCCAAACAGAAGGGAAACGCCTATATGCCTACCCACTCATAACTTAAAATTTCTCCCCTCCCCTCAGGACAATGGGGAAGACCAAGATGAGCAAGCAAGAAAGAAAGAGATTATGTAGACAACCCTTAAATTTAAACACAAAGAAAGAAAAATCACCACTGCCCAAGGGAGACTGACCTATGAGAAAAGTGTTGCCTGTTTATCTATTTTAGATGGCCCTCCCAGCGGTAATCATGTTAACTCTTCTCATGGGGATTGAGGTCCAGGAAGCAAGCCCCCATCAACCACAGAAGGTGACATGGATCTTGTCAAGTGCTGACACTGCCAATAGCTAGGCAAGAGAGGATAGGCAGGACTTACAGGGAGAGAGGGGAACTGAGGATGAATCTAGGCTCACAGAGAACAAGTCAAAGGTCCAGAATAAAAGGAAGGTCAAAAACAAACAAACAAACACATGGTAGAACATACATTTAAAAATATGTCATGCCACCTCCTGCGGAGTCTGCGTGATTCTCATGTAGGCTGTGGCGCAAACTTCAAGGAAGAGCGCCCGCAGAGAAGGTGTGTGAGCTGTGTTTCCTGCATTGGAGCCCTTGCACTTTTGGCATTACCTGCTTGTGTTCTAAGGAATGCAGTCTGGTTTCTTCTGGAAGGGAAGACAGTATGTTTACGTTTCCAGAGTCTACTGCTGAGACACTGCCATATACAGGAGTTTATGATGCTAATGGAGGAAGATGGGTTAACATTCAAGGGAAAAAAGGGTTCCAGATTTAATCTGGTGCTTAGTAAATAAAGTAAATAAAGAACATCTGTGTCCAGCTCAGTGTAGGATCTTCGAAATGTGTTCTTGAATTTGAATTGCAGGTCTTTTCTGGAGAATTTTTGCATATATACATATACATCAGGTAAGTTAGTCGTTGTTTTTGTTTTATGTCTTTATTCAGAATTGCTATCAATGTTTATCTCAGTTTTTGTGTTTTTTTCCTCCTGCTGTGATAAAATGCTCAGACAAAGGCAACTTCGGGAAGAAAGGGTCTATTCTGGCTTAGTATATTCTGGATATAGTCTATCCCTAAACCATAAAGGAAGACCAGGGGACAGGGCTTTACAGCGCTGGTCACAAGCAGGAGAAAAGAGCAATAAATCCAGGCTCTTATTCAGCTACCTTCTCACTCACTGTGGTCCAGGATTCCAGCCAGGCAATGGGGCTACCCACATTGGGCAGGTCTCCCCGGCTCAGTTAACACAGCACTCGCTCATAAGCACGCCCAGAGGACCTCTTCTCAGGCAAGTCTGGATTCCACCAAGCTGGCAATTAACTCCAAACATCTCAGTGTAATACTGGCTTCATAAACTGAATTTGGGGGTGTTAGTTCTCTTGCTGTTTTGTAGAATGGTTTAAAAAACATTGGTCTTCCTTGAAAGTTGACCAGCAGTGAATCTCCTGTGTCTTGGGATTATTTTAAAAACAACTTATATTTTGACAATTTCATACATGTGTAAAGTACATTCTGATGACGGTAACCCCCACTCTAATTTTCCTCCAACCCCAACTATCCCCAACCACAATTCCCTTCCAAATATTTCTTCTGGTTCTTTGTCAGTGTTTTAATAGCCTTGATTTTCCCTCCATATTTTCAAATTTCTCTTCTAAATTACCATTTTCTTCACTTTTGAAGCTGCCATCTAGGTCCTGAATTGCTTTTAGTTTGCTATTTTGCTTATTTAAGTTCTAGATTTGGTCCACTAATCCTATTTAAAGCAGAAGCCTGATTTTCTCTCTCTCTCTCTCTCTCTCTCTCTCTCTCTCTCTCTCTCTCTCTCTCTCTCTTTGTCAGCTGTCTCAGTGACAAGCTGTGGGGTTGAGGATGTTTTCTGGGGGCTGCTGTTGCATGTTCTGTCTCTTAGCAGTGGCTTCTACACCTGTTGGGACTGATCTTCTTGTAACTTTTACCCACTCTTTTGACTTGTTTGTTTTGTTTTCGTCTTTCGCTGGGAATTGTTTCCGGTGCAGTGTAGGAGGGAGGTGGACAGCAACACTCCTGCTCATTTCCCAGCACTACCAGCTTCATATGCTATGGGAGACGTCTGTGTGTCTGTGCACCCCATTTGTGTGTCGATTAAGGTTCAGGGAGAGTGGTGCTGGCGTGCTAGTTGGGAAAAGTATGATAATTATTGTTTGTTAGAGACAATATCTCATCACGGAGGCCAAGCTCTCTTGGAACTCACTATGTAGCCCAGACTGGCCTCTAGTTGACTTTGATTGTCAGTCTTCTAGGTTCTGGAATTACAGGCATGAGACACTGTGTCCAGCTGAGAAAGTACAGTCCATAGGTTGAGGACAAGGATATCAATATGCTAACAGTAAAACAGGTAGGAAAGGGGAAAGGAGGAGAGAGGGAGTAAAGTATGAATGAGAGGCAGCAGAGGACAATTAGAGATGAATGAGACTAGATAAAAAGAAAAATATAAAAATAAATTTTGTTACTTTCTTATGAAAAAAGAAATATCCTAGAGATTCTTGTTGGTGTGGAATAACAAGGGACACTCATAAAAGGTCTTTTTGAAGGGAGATCCAAATTAAGACACAGTAGCTTAACCTACAAAATTATAAATGATAGTGAAAATATAAACAAATTGCAAAAAATTAAATGAGCGAAAGAAAATCCAAACAACTAAAATGTGAAATAAAAAAGAGAAGTAGTAACAAGAAACAAAAAGTTGTCTGCTCCTGGTCTGAATATTTCCCTCATGGAAGCCAAGTGGCTCCTCCTCCATAGTCTTCTGTGGGTCACTGGAAGGATAGTCTCAGCAAGCTAGACACGTCAGCATACCCTCCTGGATGAGAAGGACATCTGAGAAAATAGACTATTTACTGCCAATACTTACACTCTCATTTACTGTCTCATGTTGCCTGGTTACAAGGTCACTTTCTCAATCCTTGGGTTATTTACAGGACTGTCTGTAAATGGAGGCCTGCCCGCCTGGATATCTCTGTGTGCTTGCAGAGCACTGGGTCCTACCACACAGCACTCCCAGCAGCAGTAGGGGAAGATCAGTCTTTCTCTTTGCCCGGATTTCCTTTTTACATGACCTTAAACTTGCTCTCATTTCCTCTCTTCCCACACTATGTATTTTCCACATCGTGCGGCTCCACGTTCTGCTCTTTGTCTCCGTAAATCTGGCTCAGGGTATTAAACAACAGCTACTCCATAACCTGGATGTGGTGCTGTCTTGAACTTCCCTCCACTAAACATATTAATACATTTTTTGCACGAGTTCTAATTGATCTTAATAAGAGAAACCCAGAGCCAGATACTGAGTCAAATGCTGAACGATCAGAGAAAGGGAAAAAAGCAAGCCATAGCCAACTCTTACCTTGCTAATTCCTCAGCTGAAAAAGGGCCGCCCTCAGGTCTCCTCTCACCTTATATTCTTCTCTCTGCCCAGTCATGTCACTTCCTGTCTGTCTGTACAGACCTCCAAACCTCTATGGCTAACTACTGGCTAGCTCTGCTCTCTGATCTTCAGGCAAGCTTTATTTGTTAGAGTACAAACAAGATATTGTCATAAACACATCACCTTTAAATGCAGACTCATTTCAGTTCTCAGGACATGAGCAGAACACATTCAGGCTCTTTGCCAGAATGGAAAACAAGAATGGCTCTTAGCTTCTATCTGAAGAGAAGTGGGGTCTCCCTCTGAAATGGATAGGGCTTTCCTAGCTTCCTAACTCTTTCACATTCCTTGTGCAAATCTGTCAAGGCCTACAAACAAACCACACGACCAGGTCTCTCAGGGCAATAGTCCTGTCTCTTAGGCTAATTTTCTGGACTCCTTTTCCTGTTGCTGTGAGAAAATGCTTGACACAGTTTAAAGGGGAAGTATTTATTTTGGTCAACAATTGGGGAATATATTGCATCATAGTGAGGAAGATATGGCAGAATCATGGCAGTGGGAACATGAGGCAAGAGCTTTCAAGTCTCAGAGGACCAGAAAGCAGAAAGAGTAGGAAGATCAGGCTATAGAATCCTCAGTGCCCTGCCACCGCCCCCCTCCTCCGAGCTTCATCCTTTCAGCTAGGTCTTGTATCCCAAAGGTTCCACATTCTCCCAAAATAACAACACTAGCTAGGGACCAGGTATTTAAAAATATACATGAACCTGTGGGAAACAGTCACATGCAGACCATAACACTGAGGAAAATGCCATCCCTTCCATTCTCAAGTCTTTTTTCAGGAAGAGGAAAGGGAAACCTGGTGTGGGAGGTCCTTCTGTCTATGTGTTGCTTTTATTGGTTAATGCATAAACTGGCTTGGCCTATAATATGGGAGGAAGAAGGAGAGTTAAAGAGAAGCCGTGGAGCTGCCAGATATAGACACTGGGAACTTTACCTGGTAAGCCACAGCCATGTGGTGATACACAGATGGATAGAAATGGGTTAAATTAATATGCAAGAGTCAGCCAATAAGAAACAAGAGCTAATGGGCCAAGCAGTGATTTAAATAATACAGTTTCTGTGTAATTGCTTCAGGGCTGAACACCTGGAAACAAACAAGTGACCTCCTTACTACAAACTGGTGTGCCAACGTGGTGGACTAAATCCATGTAAAACCTGGGAGGGCTTGGAAAGGAACTCTAGACACACACACACAAGAAAACAAAATTTAGCTTCATTTTTTTTTCAGCTGGCAGCTTGCCACAGCTCCTTTAAGAGAGCTTTTCCTGATTCAGAGGTAGCAGAAAAAAAGCCACGGCTTCAAAACAACAACTTCCTGGCTTACCAGCACAAAAGGCTCTGGAGCACTTGAATGGGGTTTGTGAGCCCGGTGCTTGTATGCCTGCTTGGGAAAATAACTGAGACCATACCCGCCGCTCAGCATCCCCACCTGGGCAGGTGGCAGGACCAGGACTGCTAAGAGTGCACAGGCAGGAGAGCATGGCAAATCTCTGCCACCAAACACAGAGATCCTTCCAGGCCGCACAATGCTCTGCATGGCATATTTAGCTATTGCTCAGATAAAGGGGTTTCTGTGCTGCTCGCTCATTCTCAGAGTTAAAGTGGTGAGTGCAGCTCCTGCCTGGCAGTCCCAGAGCTGGCAGTAATGGTACCTCCACCATTCTGAAAGTGGAGAAAGGCAGAGCCAGCATCCAGAACAGCGGCAGCCAACCTGCTTACCATTTTAAAAGCTCTTCAGAACAGCAAAGAATTACAGATATATAATGGACAGATTCAGACATAAAAGACCTCTACATGAGTCACAGTGTTGGATAAATGTACATAGGCTTGGGAGAGAGAAAAAAAAGAGTATAGAGAGTTATAAAGAGAAATAAATGGTTTAAGAACAAAACAAAGTCTTTAAAGAGACAGAGTACAGACAATCATAGATTAAAGGAGTAAAGCTAATAAAATAAATATTAAAAAGTAATAGAGTAAAAATAAGTCATGTAAAAATGGAATGTGCACAGAAAGTCTGGATTATGTATATTATTGTGTCTTCTCTGAATTTTTTGAATGTGAGGGAGCTAAGTATAGAGACATTTCATTGTGTAGGGCACTAGGCTAAACCAGCAAGTATATTTTTGTGAGGGCCAGCCATGATAATCTCAGTCTGGGCAGAAAGGAAGTTCTTTACTTCCTCCAATCATTATCACCTGGGACTCTGGCCATTGATAAATTTAAATGGAGTCTAGAGTCTCAATAGTTTATCCTGAGACAATGTCTGGCAAGCCGAGATTACTAAACCCCAACCAAGAGCAGACCATTTAAAGAAAATTCCTAGCATTTCAAGCAGTGTAAATAGAAACACCTGCCAGCACTTCACCAGGACACCCCTAGACAAATGTCAGCCAATCAGGGGTCCTGAACCTCAGAGACCCCTTACCCCCACCTTTACTACTATAAAAATCCAATTCTAATTGAGCTCGGGGCTCTCCGGATACTCCAATATGTCGGACATGTGGAGAAACTGAGTTTGCAAGCTTGATTAAAATAAAGGCTCTTTGCTTTTACATATGGAACTCTGTCTCCTTTGTTGACTTTTGTGGGGACCCACGGATTTGGGCATAATAATTATAAGG